>NC_134536.1:106926739-107233971 GCF_050624435.1 Tenrec ecaudatus
TAGCCTCAACATTACATATGAATATAATTAGAACATGATATATGCTGTTGTTAGGTGCCAGTGTTTAGTTTCTGATTCATATTGACCACACCCACAACCCAATAAAACACTGCCCAGATCCGTGCCACTCGCACAATTGTTCAGTTTGAGTCCATTGTTATAGCCATTATGTACATCATCTCCTCATGGTCATCCTTTTCTTTGCTGACCCTCTACTTTAGCAAGCACGATGGCCTTTCCCAGAAACTGGTCTCATCTAGTCATATATCCAAAGCATGGGAAAGAAAATCTCTCCATCTGTTTTAATCCAGGAAGACTGGAGAATCAAATTCATAGAAAGTCATATGTGTATAAGAGACAGTTTTATATAAAGGGTAATTGTACTTTAAGAAAGCATCTCAGCCCAGTGCAGTCCAAGCCCAGAAATCCGTTATTTGCCCATATGCGCGATACCAATCTATGAAGTCCTCTTCAGACTCACGAAACACATGCAATGATCCCAAATGCAGGAGAATCACAGGCCAGTGCGTAGAAAGTCTTTGGATCCAGTGGCGTTGTAAGCATCTCAGCACTGGCTGGAGTCTCTACATGACTTCTTCGGCTACAGAGGTCTGGTTGCATCAGGGTAGGTCCATGCAGCTTCTCCAGCTCTGGGCACTAGGAAGTTCCATGTGTCTTGTAAGCTGCAATGTCTCCCAGGAAGTGAGCAGAGAGAGACAGTGTCTCCTGCCTCCAACAAGGAATACCGGATTTCCCAAAATTCTCAGGAGAAGGCCATGCCCACCCAGAGGCCTCACTGGCTATGATCCAATTGACAGACTGGACGCCACCCCTTCCCTCATAGCCCTCTCAAATTGACACCAGATTATGTAACTACCACACCATCTTTGATTCTAAGAAGTATTCTAATTGTACTTTTCAAAGACCTATCTGTTTTTACTTCTGACAAGTCCTGGTACTTTCAATATATTTTTGTAAACACCATACTTAAAATGTGTCAATTCTTCTTTAATCTTCCTTATTCGTTATCCACCTTTCACTTTCATATAAATGAATTAACTATATAGTAGCTTGGGTCAGGTTAATTTTAGTCCTTAATTTATAACCAGGATAAATTTATACACTACTAGTAATTACCAAAGGGCATTGATTTTAAAGGTTCTATTTACTAACTACTTAAGTGTAAACAAAAATGTATTAAAAAGTATAGAATAAAGTTGTTTTAGGGTCTAAAGTATGAAATACAGTTCAATTTTAAAATTAAATTTACCTTAAATTGACTAAAATCAGTTCTCTAACTTTACACATTACATCCTGCTTGACTTCACTTATTCTTTTGGTAGTATAAAATGTAAAATTTTATTTTAAAAAGTCATTCATTCCTCTTCACCCAATACATTACAGAAAAGGGGCCTACTTCTTATATTTGTTCTTTTCTACTTTAACAGATTACCACCCAGAGTATTTCTGTTTTTCAAAGATTATTCCATTTATATTGTAGTGAAATTTTCAAAATAAATCATTCATAAGAATCACTTTATTTCTTTTCAGGTAATAAAGCAGGAATTTTGCCAGAGAGGGAAGACAAAATCATTTCTTTTCCTGATTCCTTAAATTCAAATGATAAGCTCCATGGGTACCTCTATTATAGAATTATAGGCTTAGAAGGAAAAATTTCTTTGCTGTGATGCTGAGTGCTGAAATAAAGCCATCTTATCAGGGTGTCGTGGTAAAATGCATGCATCATGGCTCTTACTCAGATATAAAATGTGTTTTCTGATATCTTCTCTATGTATATTAGTGCTTTAAATTTTATATAGCTTGTACCACATTCCTATAAGGTTCAACAAGTTCAGATTACAATTAAATTAAATAATTACTCAGTCATGGCATATGCATAATTAAGACTGTATTAAAATCAAGGAAATGGGTGTTAAAAAAACTGGCAATTGATAATACTATGTACATTGCCACAAAAGAAACTTTCTTTCTCGTGAAACTTTTATCATAAATTTATGCAATCTAAGTAAATAGAAACTGAAGGCCCTTTTGGAAGAACTTGTTTACAAATGAAGTATGGCAATGTTGCTGCTACTTCAATTACTGACCCTACTATAAAAATATTGTATATTTAGTGTTTACTGTGTATGATGCTCTGTGCTAAGCTCTTAATATACTATTTTGTTTTATCCTCATAATTGACTTCTGTATTGTCATTATTTACACTAGAAAACAAAAATAAAATTGTCTATGTTAGGTTTTGACTTAGTTTATCCACGATCACACTGAGAATAAGGAATTGAAACCAAACTAGCACTAAAATATGTTAAATAATGTACTGTAATCTTAATTTATTTTTTGTCCAAAAGACTTCTGGAAACTCATTGGAGAACAATAGATAAGAATGGAATGAGGAAACCAGAAAGTTCAGTCTTCTTTCAGCTGTGATATGTGAAAAAACTGTACAAAAAGAAAATATCATGTCTAATCTATGAGCATGCCCCCTGAATACTTATTGAAGTACTATTTCGAGTGAGCTAATTTTTATCATCGATCAGACATATGGACAATTGTGAGGATGGTGCAGGACCAGAGTGTTTTATTCTGTTTCACTTAGGGTCGCTGTAAACTACAACCAACGTGCCGGCACGGCACCTAACAACAACAAGCTTAAGCATTGTGATAGAAATATAAAACTGGAAGTCAAACTTGTTTATTTGAAACCTTCCTGTGCTGAATAACCTTATGCCAGTGTCTCTTTGAATAAAAAATGAATAACTGTAATCGTGGAAGACATTCAAAATGTGCTTGTGCCATAAAACCGTATTATAACTGAACTCTACTGCACCACAGTCTTCCGCTCCCAGTCACATGAGACGATATGCCCTGCTTAATATCTAAACCAACAATTTATTACCTTCTAATATACATCCATACATTGGGTATGGCAGTGTTTTGTTTTATTTGTTTTTCTCTTCAAAGCAGACACATTCAGTAATCAGCTCTTTGGAATGCTGGCTTTGGTTATATTACAGATTCAAACATCAATAAGAAATTCATTAGCCGATTAGAAACAGCTTTTGTGAGGTTCAGTGGTTCTGTGTCCAATGATTCAGAGATCCAAATCTCTGAGAGGTTTCTTCAGTTTGCTACAGTTCTCAACGTCCGTGCCAACTCTAACTCCTCTAAGACCGGCTGCTTTCACAGGCATAAACATATTACCAGTCAGCTTACTGCTCTCCCAAGTCTGCCTTTTTTACTTATTTACAAGTGTATCCCCATCCATCCATGCCTCAGAAGAATGAACAATAAACTTATGTATGTGACTCTGCTTTCCAATTAGGGATATCTTAATTTGCCACACTCATAAAATATAAAGGTTATGTTCACACCTACCAAGTGTTAAAAATGCATATTATTATACTCTATTCATTTCTCTTAATGATATGGCTTCAAGGTTGGTGGAAAAATTTAATTTAAAGATAATGAACATTTTCCCATAATCCTCTTGATGCACCTTTATATTTAGTTTCTTGTAGAGAGTATATCTCTACTTTCTCTTAATTCAGTAGTCTCACTTTACTTGGGTATATATTGTGATAATAAGTATAGTTCAAATGATATTGCTATCTTAAGAGCCCCTATATCTAATAATTGGCTCTTTGAATTTAGCTCCTGATTCGTTCACTTAAAACTTTAATTTGATCATCATCCTTCTTCAAATTAAAACAACATTTCCAGTACCCTGACCCTCCAAATTAATATTAAGATACACATAACAGGAAAATAGCATTTCTAAGTAACACATAATGAAATAAAAATGAAAAGGAAAATAGAAAGTAATACATATAAATCACGAAGTGTCTAAAATTCTCTATGTTCTCTAACACCCACTGGGGCAGATTTTCATGAGAAACAAAATTAGTGACACTCATATATTTAGAAGACAAAACTTCATAACAAGAAATAAATTTATATTAAGAAGCAGCCTCACCCAGTCCAACACAAGTCTCTAGGTCAGATGCTACATGGCGGCTCCCTAGGTTCATGTAGCTGCAGACCAATGAAGCAGGAAGGCAAAGTGGGAAATGGGAAGATCATCACCTGGTGAGTGCAGAGACATATAGATCAGGGTCTCCAAGAACATGGCAGGGTAAAAATAGCTTCCAGGATCATCAGGGAACATGGACCACTAGCTTGAGAAGCAGGAAGTAGAGGGACAATGGAGACCATCTCTCTCAAATCTCCTTATAAATAGGCCACAGCTGCAAGGAGAGCATTAGGTGGATAACGGACCTGATGGGAAAGTTGGACCCATATGTACTTACAGGTGTACTAAGTTGACAGAAACATATAACCATGATAATTCACCTCTTAAAAACCTGGCACTTGTACAAAATGCTTTTATCGTATATAATCTCCAAACAAAGGCAATAATAAAAGTGTCCTTGCACCTAACATGGGAAAACTAACACATGTACAAATTCCTCAACTGCCTATTTCTATCAAGTCTGTGCTCTGAGGAGACAAGCATGTCGCTTGATATGAAGAATCTTCATTCCAGTTGGTATTATGAGTATCTGTATCCATAAGTAAAGTTCAGTCTAGAGGACACCCGTCAAGGTTTCAGCAGTACATACCGGCTTATAGGGTCGACATCTTCCTTTTGTAATTCACTTGGACTCTGGAAAGCTCCATCTAGCTCTCCCAAGGTAGGTCAATAGCAAGCTCATTATTTCACATACACCTCCCTCCATGACACCGTAACATAATCTTCTTAACCCAAGCCACCTTGGGCTAAGTCACACCGTAAACTCAGGCTCCACACAACTCTAAAATGTAAAGGCTAGTCTCTATTTGACTGTAGTTTCTTTCATGTACAAATCAAACCGTTCACTCCCTGTGCCTATTCTTTCACTCACAGCGAAGTTGAAACGATTGTGAGGAATCCAAATTCACGCACCAAAGGGCAACCCGTGTGGCGCTACATCTGCTCTCCTTTGGCTACTCACAGGAGAAGAGAAAATCCAAATCTAGCTAATAACCATAAGGCAGAGGTCAAACATGCCTCAACCATGCCATCCTTAATTTTTTTCTAGACTCCATGCCTTAGTACAAATTTGTGTTGGGCTGCATTTTCAAGAGAAAACAAAATAGATGACCCTCATATATGTATTAGAAAAAAATATTATATCAAGAAATAAATTTATCTCAAGGAATAAGTCCAACCTAGTTCAACTCAAATCCATGTGTTAAATTCTAGCTGGAGGCCCTTTGAGACTCATGCAGCTGCAGGTAAATGAAGCAAGAAGGCAAAGTGAATGCAGAATAGCATGCTAGCAAGACAGGCAGATACATGGCAGGGAGCCTATGCCTCCCAGGATTGGCAGGCCACATGTGTCCCGGGCTCCAGAAACCAGAAAAAGAGGGGCAAGAGAGAGAAACCAGTTTGCCACAAGCCTCTTTTTGAATAGTCACTCTCCCATCTTTAAGCTTTGAGTTAATTGCTAAATTAGAGTTCATCCATATCTTCCTATAAGTGCACCAAGTTAACAGAAAATCCCATCCTTCACAGTCCTAGTGTCTTCACATATTTTCCTATGACTATATGTTTAAAATCCATTATTTAAACTTTGCAAGATGAACTCAGCTATTCAATTATAGAATTGTATGTATTTGATTAGCTTTAAAAATCTAGATAAACCTGCAGATGCAAATGAATTCTATGTGTTTACATTGAACAGCTCAAGAAAAATGTTTCATAATTAACTAGGTTATAGTACATTTAGAATACAGCATATAATTGTTTCCGTATATTCCAGTTTTGCAATGCAGTATTTACACTAATATTAGTTATTGTTTGGTTTTGTGTTTTTTCTGTTTTCCAGTTCATTTATTCATACTCTAATTTTAATGATTTTTTTGCTGTTGGAAGGTTTGTGCTGTGGACTCTGTTCTAATTGTTGGAGGTGGTGTGCATAAACTCCCAACCTTAGTGCTGGGAGTGTCGATTTGACCTAGCTGAAGTGTCTATGATTGAATGCACTGAAACATAACATGAAAAAGGAAAGATGCTTGATACTGTGAGTTTGGGTACATTGCTACAATTCTGATGGACTGCTCAGGAATTAACTCTGCTTTTGAAGGCAGATTGATGAGAACTGGCTGCCTTACATGCTTTGATAAGTGTGCTTACTCTCTGTAGTTTTTTCTTTTCCTTACAGATCTGGGAAAGAGAGGTGGAAGAAGGTGCTCATACGATTATGTATTAGACAGGGTTTTCCACAGAAACAAAAGCAGGGCACTTATGATTTTAGATAGATAGATACAGCACAAAGGAATATAAAATTTAATTCATCCACACAGCAGTAGCGATGGCTTAGTTCAACTCACTTCCATGAAAGAGTTAATATACTGTAAGTTCTACTTAAGAAGGCTGCTGGGTCCAAATTCACAGAAGCAGACAGCTGAGTCTTCCCTAGGACAATGAAGGTAGTCTGGCCATGGGCAGCAAACAGCAGGGTGGGTCACCAACAGTCTGCTGACTCAGGAGCTTAGTACAGCAGGCCTGGATAGGATATTGAACGAAAACAATGCAAGACAACAGTATGTGGCAACCTCAAGTTCAAGTGATATATACACCAGCAGCTTGGTGAAGCAGGTCTCAAAGGAATTTGAAGCTCTAGCAAAAGGATCCATGGGTTTGATTTTCCACAGGTAGCATAGTTCACAATTTGGAGCAGAGAACTAGCTAAGGCAGCCGCAAGCTGATCTGATCATCAGAGCAAGAGAGAGAGGGGTGGGCCTTGCCGAGCCATTCAAACTGTAATCTTACTAAAACCGCATGTTCCCATTAGCCAGGTTGGCACAATAAACATACCTATCACGGATTATAAAACTTAGTTGTGTATAATTATTGACAGGTGTGATAGATAAGTTTTGCATCAACTTGATTGTGCCATGGCTCTCGGTATTTTGAAAGTAATCCCCATGATGTGATATAAAACAATGGAGTCAACTCCATGATGCAATCTAATGGAATGTAAACAACTCTGAGCAGCTAGTAGTTGTGCTGTATCACAGTGCTCTTAAACAGGTCACAGCCTTTATACAATTGGAAAAAATACTCCTGGTGGAGGTATGCCTTGTTCCTTTTTAAGTAGATTCTCTCAGAAAACTGTCACTTCTGCTTGGTCTGGACCCTTAATCTTATTCATAAAACATACATATTTTATAAGATGTAACTGACACAATTGCTGAAGACAAAATGGGTGCATAATAAAATGTGGTGAAGAAAGCTGATGGTGTCTGGCTATTAAAAGACATAACATCTGGTGTCTAAAGGCCACACAAGTTACCATCTAGCTCTGAAGCAACAAAGCCCACATGGAAGAAGCAAACAAGCCTGTGTGGTCATGAGGTGTTGATGGGATCAGGTTTTAGGCATCAAAGAACAAAAAATCACATCATTGTGAATGAGGGGGTAGTGCAGTTTGGGGACCCAGAGTCCATCTGTGTACAACTGGACATCCCCTTACAAAAGGGTCACAAGAAGGAGCTAAGCCAGTCAGTGTACATACAGTATAGTACCGATGAAACACACAACTTTCCTCTAGTTCTCTGGTGCTTCCTTCACCCCACTATCATGACCTCAAGTCTACCTTAAAATTCATAATAGACAAATCGCTTCTCGGCCTTTTGGCTAAGATCAAGTGTAGTATCTGTTCTTATCAGTTTAATATCTGATACGTCCTCTATCCGAGGACAATATATTAAATGGATTTTTGGAGCAGGAAGTTGGAATAGGAGCTTGCTCCGTCCACTCCAGGCATCGACCTGGTATTGCAGTACTTCCAGGAATGGTGCACCCCCTCGGGGGATTTCTCAAATGGTCATTAAAGGTAGAGCAAAAAAAAAAAATCATATTAGACCAAAGCATGCATACTGCTACAGATAAGAGCCTGCACACATATTAACTCCTCAAGGCCAACAAGGAAATTAGAGATACTAGGAGGATTAGGGTACGGTGGGGGGAGAAACTGAGAATTGATCACAAGGATCAAGCTAGAACCCCTTCCCAGATGGATGAATAATGGAAAAGTGGGTGAGGGGGAGTGGAGGATGATGTAAGATATGGAAATAATAATTGTATCAAGGGTTCATGAGGGAAGATGGGCGGGGGAAGGAGGGGGAAGAAATGGGGAACTGATATCAGGGTCTTAAATGGGAAGATAATCTTTTGAAAATGATGATGGCGGCATATGCGCAAATGTGCTCGACACACTGGATGAATGTATGGATTGTGATAAAGATGTAAGCGCCTCCAAAAAAATTATTTTCTTAATGTAACTGAAAGGCAAGGGTGTGATAATCCTTCATAAATGAAATGAACAATAGCTAGATGAGTAAGTAGTTGGCCTTACAGGGAAATTAAATTAATTAGTATAATGCTTCTTTCCATAGTCTTTGTAACTCCCACAAAATGACTGGATGGGAGCATACAAATCAAGTATCTCAGCACACTGCCCTTGAGTCAATTGTGTAGGAGAGACCAATTCTATAGGCGAGAGTAGAACAGCTCCTGTGGACTTCACCAAGTGTAGCTCTTTACAGGATTAGAAAATCTCCTCTTTCTTTCTTGGGGACTGGTGGATTTGAACTGCTGACCTTGTGCTTAGCAGTCTAGCACATAACTATGGCATCATCAGTGTTATAAGGTGTAAAAGACTATAAATTGCAGATTGGTCAGTTTTGTCATTTTCTGGGAATAAAGTGAGCCAGCTTGGAACCAGAAAGAGGAAATCACATGACCTTTGAGAAATACAAGACTGCAGGAACGTGCGCAAAAGAGTCCCACATAAAGGCTTATGAGCTGGAGCACTGGGTTTTCCTGCCTGAATAATGAGCAAAGATAAATGACTTTGGGCTGCAACCTGACTTGTAGAATGGCCTACCCTTTGAGCATTTATTAGTGTCAAGGGCATTTTGTAACACTTTCCTAGACCAGGCAGAGGACAAGGGTGCACTTAGCCTTAGAATCTGAGGGAGATGCGGCTCTAGGCAAAATGACCACATCCTCAAATATATATATATATTTTTTTTAATTGGCTTCTTTTTACTTGTTAACTTCCCTAGGAAATCTCTACAACCCTAAGTATTGTCTGAAAAGTACAGAGAAGTATAGTGTGATGGGAGGAAAGTTGTCAGAGTAGATTTTAAAATAATAGGATTATACAGACATGTTTAACTTCTTTCTCCACGAATTACCCTTGGAAAGATATGGAGTTGGCTCTTTCTTTCCCCGTTTTGCATAGCCAGAAGAGCTAGCCATGACCTCCATAGCGTTCGTCACAAACGTACACTGAAACAGCTCCATATCTTGGGTATCAATGAAGCTTTATTCACGGTGAAATGATGATATTAACAATAACTGAAGTAGAGAGGACTGATGGAATTTCATAATTATATGTAAACATGTCATATCTAAATTTTATATCAATGTATTTACAGAATGCTATAAATTAAATTACAACTGATGTGGAAGTCTATTCTATAGCTTGAAATTTGAACAATTTAAGTTTTATAACCTTTAGGCCAATTTAAGCTTCATGGAGATATTTTATTCAAGGTTTTATAGAAATTGAAAAATTCAACATCTTTAACATAAGAACCTGAAAAATCGTGTTTTATAGATAAATAAATGCTGCAATTGACTTGGTATTTTCAGGAAAATGCTTAAACTAATTGCTCTCAATGTATTCTGACTTCCTAAGAGGAAAAAGCCTCATCTTTGTCCCAAGGATAAAACTTGGCTGTTTCAAACTGCCAACCTTGTGGTTCACAGACAAACATGTAACCACGACACCAGTAGGACTGCTTTGGTGAATGCTTAGGGGTAGCAAATTGTAAGGTTTTCTCAAATTACCCTTAATTACATATGGAATCAACCTCATTTCAAGTACTTTGACTTCATTTTAACTTTTTAAATTATCATTAGACCTTAATGACTGATTTTAATCCTTTGTAAAATAAGGGGCTATATCAAAATAAGTTTTGTCATTTCAACCTTGAAGAGCAAATAAACTGTGGATTTGTTTAGCATCTGTAGATATACATTATTTAATATTTTATCATTATTTTGCAAACTAAATACATTTACACTAAACTAAAATGACTCAGAAGAAGATAAGAAAATAAGCACATGCAAGAGAAGCCATGCAAAATACCTTTTAAAAACTACTACTATTGTTAAGTACCTGGAAAAATACTTTAGATTGATGATTATTTGTTAGGGCAGTAGTTTTCTGCATTTCTCCTTGGCTCATAAAAAATCCGGAAGCATCTGAGAAGCATTATGTGATGCAAAGTCAGAAGGATAAGGACGCTCCATGGGCTAGAGCTCAATTATGAGAAAGCAGTGAGGGATTTGTGGAGGAAGCATAGGTGAAAGATAAAGCTTCCAGACAGCTGAGCATGAAGGTTGGTGAAAAGGACATCAGTGGGAGTAAAAATGTCATTGCTTCAAGACGTGGCATGCCTAATGCCCAGGCAGGAATGGACAGATGCTAATTTAGTCAGAAATTGCATAGGTAGAGAAACAGAGCAAATGGCCTTCCTCACTGAAAATATGTGTGACTATACATGTGTAAACCATATATATATATATAAGAAATGTAGATGTATTCTGTAATGTTCTCTGAAGCAGCTTCGATTATGTACAGGTTTTTCTTCCCTTGTTAAAAATATATATGAAGTGTATATGTGTTCTGTAAAATATATATATGAAACATTTATATATGAAACATTTATATATATATATATATATATATATATATATATATATATATATATATATATATATATATATATATATATATATATATATAAAACATAGATGTGTTCCGTGAAGTTCTCTGAAGCAGCTTCAATTATATACAGATTTTTCTTCCCTAGCTAAAATATGTGCAAGTGCATAACACAGTTGTCGACATTGTGTTGCATACAGTCTAGAGCATTCATCAACACCATGGATTGATGGAGAAAGCTCTCTTGGAGGATGTACATCCAGTGTATCCTTTGAAGGGAGCATGACTAGATTTTGTCTCACTTTGGCATGCCAATAGGAAAGACCAATAATTAAAAAAGGACATCATATCTGATCAGGTAGAATGACAGCAAAAATAGGGAAAACTCTCCATGGAAAATATTGACAATGTAACTGGAGCAATGAGCTTAAACATATTGTGCCAATTATGATGACTATACAGAAGGACTATTGTTCTATTTTGTTAATACAAAAAGTCCTGGAATGTCAAAGTAATGGTCACTAACAGCAAAAACTACATGATAAATCATTGTATACATAATATAAAAACAAAAAAAATCCAAAGCCCCCGAAAATACCCAAACTCATCACCTTTGAGTCAATTCAAACTCACAGGGACCCTATCAGACAGGCTAGAACACTCCTGTCGATGGCAGAAACTGTAACTATTTATTTATGGGAGTAGTAAGCCTCATTTTTATCCATCAGTGGTATATAGAGATTATGTAAAATATTAGATTGGTAAGAAAATAACAAATTGTATTTGTATTTATCTTCATATGAAAATAGAGGTTTTCTTTTTCCACATTGACTGAAAATCACTTTGAACATTTTTATATTAATTGAAATCATCATCAGAATAATTTAAATTTTGCCTCCTAATTTCATGCTTTTTCAAGACTTCATTGTAAGTGATATTTATACTAAATTATAGATGACACAACCTACTCCAATATACATTGAAACCCCTTTCTATAGAAACCTTATAAGTAGTCCTTCATTAAAATAATTAAACCCAAATCCCCTTATTAAAATCATCAAAATTTTACTTTTTTTTTAACTCCATGGTACAATTTGTAAATCAGATAACTAGGAATTGTCTTTGTCTGGACCTGAACTGATTCTAGTCATAATTTAAATGCTTTCATGTGGACACCCAGTGGCGCTGAGACAAGAAGGCTACATAATATTTATTTCAGTCGATGTGTGATAAAAGAAATAGAGCAATCACCTGTGAATGACGTTTTCAAAGCTCTGCGACTATGTCACAGACCCTTGCTTGGGAGTAACGAGTACTAGAAGATGGCATGGGTAATATATAATATTGAAAGAAAGTAATGAGTAAAATTGTGTTCCCTTCCAGTATCTAAATATGCTGGTACGGGTTGTTATTTGTTTTGACTCTTGTTCTTTACACTCTGCTAAAATAGTAAGAAAAACAACAAAACTGTAGACCTTAAACATAGGCTCCTTTTCCTGCTACCCTTGCAACAAAATATTTGCTGTTTTAACTTCTTTTATTTGTATGAATCATGTCTATTTGTTATGTGATTCCTATTGTAAAACCATCCTCACTATCCTTTTTCAATTTTTCCATCAACTTAACAGAAGCTCAGTATCCCCTAAGCAACGAATTCCCAATTCCTTCTTTCCAGACTCTGATAACCACCAGTAGGATTTTCCATCTATGCCCTTGCTTGTTCTGTATATTTTATATATGTAGGCCGAAACAGTGTTTTTCTTTTTGTGCCAGGTTTGTTTCATGTAACATAATATTTTTAAGATTAATCACTTGGCACATTTTCATTCTTTATAATATTATTTATAATTTATTATAATCCATAGAATTAATGCATATGCATTTTCAAACACTGTTAATATCTTTCAGGTATTTACTACTTGCACACAATATACATTTTTCAACTATAGGAGTATCCCTTGCTTCATGTCCTCTACTAAACTCAGTATAAATTGCTGACAATTACCCATCAATGCATTGTTGCCAATATTTTTAAAATTATCATAAGCAAACTTTGCTTATGGCATTAGTGAAATGATGTGTTTTGATAAATGCCTATGTCTGTTGAATCAGCTATTTCCATCCTTTTTTGTTTTGTTTTTTTTTTTTGGCCAAATCCTTTAATATTGTAATTCAAGCCTTCAGTTGTTTTCCTTTTTTTTTTTTTAGCTTAAGATATACTGAGCATATACTTTCTTATTGGTTTCCAATTCTAGTCTTTGCATATTTCAGTGTAATACTTGATCTTCTAGATCCACCTTTTGAAAACTTATGTTTAAATTTTACTCATTTATTCTGTTTGCTTTATGTTTTCTGTATTCAAAATTAAATTTCAGAGTCTCTTCTGAAATCCATTTAGGTCTTTTTAAAATTCCCTCTTTATTATGATCTTCAATTTCTTCATAGATAATGTCCTTGAGGCCATTCCCTCACTTTGTTTTGCCTTCAGTTGCTAGTGTTCAATGTGTCAAATATTTCACTGAGTTGGTCTCTAAATTCAAGTGGCATTTATTCATAGTTTGACTTCTGTGGGCTTGTTTTTTATTTTATCCAGATTCAACTTGAATTTTCAAACAAATAATTGATGCATTAGTTTTTTTGTTATTTTCCCCTCCTTGAATTAATTTTTATTATTCTGTCTGTAAAAAAAGTGAATATATAGTCACCATTGATATTGAGAACTGATATTTGTAATTACTAAGTCATTTGTGCTGCAAGATTCTGTCATAAGATCTCAGTCAATTCTTCTAATTCCAAAGGCATATTTTCAAGATAGCCAAGTTTCTTCTTGGTTTTCAAGTGTCCAATTCCATGTCACAGAAAATATAAATGTATTGTATTTGTCTATTTGATCATGTTAAGATTGTAGAGGTCCTTTCATTTTAGTGGTTGGTGTGTGCTTTTGAATAAGAGTGGTACTGACCTGTTTTCCTTGTAGGCACCAGGATGCTGAAGGAGAAATCTTGAAATGCTCGATTTTTGTATTCCTGTCACAATTCACATATGATTGTATACACCAAATGACCAATGCCAGATCTGTCCATTAATGCCAAGAATATTTTTCCTTTAAGGTTGTATTTCCTGTTTGAGGATTGTTAATTTTCATTTTTCATACTTTTCACATTCCACCTTTCAATTACTAATGGTTTTTGCTGATGTTTCTTTTCATTTTAAGTCATGAAAAATTAATGAATAAAGATCATGAAGACTTAACTCTGTCCACCACTTTAAATTCAATTTTGCTTTGAGGAGGTTGCTCTTTATCAATTATATTTTGAAGGCCTTTCACCCTCAGGCTCATCTTCAAACAATCTGTTAAACAATGTTTTTCTGCTATATTAAAGGTCTCCAATGGACTTTTTTTTCTCCTGATTTGGATCACTGAGTCCTCCTTCTTGGTATATAAGTTCCACTGAAATCTGGCCACTATGGGGCACCCTGCTAGTATTGTAAACAGTGATGGTAAAGCTTCCAACACTACACAAGGTGGCAGAGCTTCCGCATGAGCCATCACCATATTAAAAAATGGCAGATGGGTGATAAGTCTAATCACACAGAAAAAAATTTAAATTCTTAAAATGGTAGAGGCCTCTTAAAGATCAAGACCATAGGAAACCTAGCAATCTCAAAATGAGTAAGTTTATCGGGGACTTCCAGGAAGATGGTGATTGAGTAACACATAACAGAGGGACACCGCCGAAATCAGCCCAGGAGGGTTACTAAGAGGAAAATTCAACACTGCTGGGTCTCAGGAGGAGCATCATAAAATAGGTACAGATCCACAAAGTTTTGAGGGGCTGGGGTTTTTTTGGCTTACCAGAGTGGAGGCCGGCTAGAGCTTGACCTTAGCCCCGCCACTGTCTCTGTCACAGCTGGGACCAATTGGAGCCAGTGTGGGGACTTTATCTCAAAATAGCCACAGCTTGCTGCCACCTCAGGGCAAGGATTAAACCCTTGCAGCCCATGGGCAGGGATCGGGGCTCAGCTATATTGTTAATTTTGCTTCCCTCTCTTTTCTTTATCCCCTAACAGACTCAGTGGGCTTATTTTTAATTATTTTCTCCTCTTTGTCTGTTCCCTGTTTTCTCACACTCCACTGCAGACTTCCAGACCACTCCCCTTAGCCTAGAACACACCCCACACCCAGTTAGGTGAGCTGCCCCACACCCAGTGTAGTAAGCTCCACCCAGTGCAGCATCTCCTGAGGCTGGAAAAAGCCCAGCTGACCTCCACCAGGGGACACTCAGCCCAACTTCTTACCAGGGAATCCATGCCTGTGTGACTGGGGTGCTCCTACTTTTCCTCTGTAGGCCCACATGACTGAGGGAACTTCCTTCTGCCTACCTTAGTGCCTCAAACGGCCCAAGGCAGCTTGGTCAACACTCACCAACTTTCCAAGCAGGTGCAAGAACTGCTGGCCAACATCTGCAGTGATATACATGACCAGGGCAATTATGCCCACCATTCATGGTGTTCTATACCAAATCGGGCAATCCACCAGACTTCTGGGACACTCCCATAATAGGGAAGCCACAGCAGGATAAAGTGGTAGGCTAATTTCATAGTGAAATTAGCCGTAGACAGTTCGAAGAAGAATTCCTATAAGTCAGTGCTCTTCGACTGCCTGGAAAATGGCACCTGGTCCCTCTAAAACAATGCAACACAAACAGCCATCAGCCCCAATGACCTCAAGGATATAACACAAGAAACAAAAGGCAATAGCAGAAGATGTCCTGAACATAACAACATACATAGAAGAAGCAGACATTGAGCTGCCACAGAAAGAAATTTTCAGAATGCTGCTCAGAGTTTTACAGGATATGAGGGAAAGGATTCAGAAAAAGGATGAAATAATAGAGGAGATAAAGTCCATAAACCAAAGGAAAATTCAAGAGCTTAGGGGGGAGATAACAAAAACCAGTAGCAGACACATGGCCCTTGAGAATCAACTGGAGGAAGCAGAGAACTACACAAGTGACTTGGAGGACCGCCAAGTAGACTTTAATAAATGCTAACATAAAACAAATAAGATCATCAGAGAATCTGAAGAAAACATAAGAGCTATGTCTGATGATATGAAGAGGAACAACATTAGAATTATTGGATTATCTAAGGAAGACACAACAAAGAACTCATCTGCAACAATAGTAAGAAAATTCTTAGAGGAAACTTCCCCAGCTTAATAAAAAACAAACAAACAGGTAACCATTCAGGAGGCTGAAAGAACACCAGCTAGATTGAATCCCAAGAAGAAGTCACCAAGGCACATAATAGTTAAACTATCCAACTTTGAGGAATAAACAATAAGCAATCACATATAAAGGTTACCAAATAAGAATATGCTCAGACCTATCAGCAGAAACTATGAAGAAGAGAGAGTGAAGTAACTTATTCTGAAAATTGAAGGAAAACAACATCAACTCAAGAATACCCAGCCAAATTATTGATCAAGATATGTGGAGAAATAAGAGTCTTCCCAAACAAGCAAAATCTCAAAGAATATGTTAGAAGAAACCCAGTCCTACAAAAGTTCCTTGTCGACCCAGTGTTGGCAGAAGAACAACACTCACCAACCATAAATAGGAGACTGCCACATAGAACAACCTCACTCAAAAGGCAACAAAGAGAAAACAAACCCCAAGATAGCATTCACTTAAGGAGGGAAAGTCAAGAATGATACGAACACACACATGCACAACACACTAGTAAGATGTGTAGGTAGGAAAAGAACCAACACAAAAGGTATAGGGTGAATCAAGTCCGCAGATAAAGATAATAACCCTGAATATCCTGTGCCTACAGGAGACACAGCTCAAGGCGACAGATAAAAGTAGACTGAGAATCAAAGGCTGGAGAAAGGCATACCAAGCAAACAGCCATTCAAAAAAAGGCAGGGGTTGCAATGCTAATCTCAGATAAAATTGACTTCATAGTGTAAAGCATAAAAAGAGATAAGAAGGGACACTATATATTGCTCAAGGGAATAATAGACAAAGAACCACTAAGCAATCTAAACATATTCCCTGAACGAGAGACATGCTGAATACATCAAACAAATACTCCAAACGACGAAAAAAAGAAATCACAGCTTCAACAATTATAGTGGGTGACTTCCATACACTGCTCTCTAAGAAAGATAGATCACAGGGAAAGAAACTCAACAAGGAGGCTAGAGATCTAAATACTACAATTAGACAATTTGACATGATAGATATTTACAGAGTTTTTCCATTCAAATACAAAAAAATCATATTCTTTTCAAGCCCGCATGGCATATATTCAAAAATAAACCACATGCATAGGTAAACATGCATAAATTTCAGCATATTGATATCATACAGACCTCTCTCTCCGACAACTGTTCCATAAGGCTGGAAACCAACAAAAGGAAGATGAAGAAAACAAGAGGAAGCAATTAGAGGATAAATAATTCTCAGTTGCAAAAGGAGTGTGTACTGGTACAGGTCAGAGATGAAAGTAGGAAATTTCTAGAAACCAACCAAAATGAGAACACGATGTACCAAAACGTATGGGACACAGCATAGGCAATTATCAGAGGAAGTTTCATAGCAATACATGCACACCTGAGAAAGGAAGAGAGACTCGTGATTGATATGCTGGCACAAAATTTACAACAACTAGAGCAGAGTCAGCAGAACAATCCCATTAATAGTAAAAGAAAAGTATTAATAAAACTCGAGACTAAGATTCAGGAGAGGGAAAATATGAAAACTATTGAAAAAATTAATTCTGCTAAAAGGTGGTTCTTAGAATGGATAAACAGAATTGACAGATCACTGGCAAACCTAACCAAAGAAAGGAGGGAACAAATTTCAATTGCAAGAATGACGGTTGAAAGAGGGGATATTACAACAGACCCTAATGAAATCAAAAGGATAGTTATGCAGTACTATGAAGGATTAGACTCCAATGAATTCAACAACTTGGAAGACATGGTCAAATTCTTGGAATAATAATCCCTCCCTAGACTATACCCAAAGTACGTCAAGAATCTCAACATACCCATAGCCATAGAATAAATAGACAAGGTATACAAGGGATTACCAACAAATAGTCCCTCAGACCAGATGGCCAAACAGGAGAATTCTACCAAGCATTTGGGGAAGAACTAACACCAATTTTACACAAACTCTTCCAGAACATAGACAAAGATGGCAAACTCCTGAACTCCTGTGAAGCTAGCACAACTCTGATATCTAAACCAGGCAAGGATCCCACAAGATTCAAGAACTACAGACCAATATCCCTAATGGACATTAATACAAAAATCCTTAACGAAATACTGGCCAATAGAATACAAACATATATAAAATAAATAATTCACCATGACCAAGTGGAATTCATACCAGGGATGAAGAGCTGGTTCAGCATATGAAAGACCATTAGTATCATCCGCCACATTGACATGAAAAACGACAAGAACCACATGATAATATCAATAGTTACAGAAAAAGCATTTGACAACATCCAACATCAATTCCTGTTTAAAAACTTGAGAAGATAGGAATGGAAGGAAAATTCCTCAAGACAATACAAGCTATATATAAAAAACCAACAGCCAACGTGGTAATCAATGGAGAAAAGACCAACACAATTTCACTGAAAAAGGGGACCATATGAGGATGTCCCTTGTCCCCATTCTTATTTAATACCGTACTGGACATTTTAGCTAACAGCATAAGGCAAAAAAAGACATCAAGGGTATTCTACTTATGGGATATAGCAAAGGCAATTATCAGTGATAGTTTCATAGCAGTACATGCACACATGAAAAAGGAAGAGAGTTGTATGATTGATATGCTGGAGCTAAATTTAGAAGGATGCCCCTTCTTCCCATTCTTATTTAACATTGTACTGGAGGTTTTAGCTAACAGCGTAAGGCAAAGAAAAAACTGGGGAAGGAATAGGTGAAACTATAGTTATTTGCAGATGATATGATTTTATATATGGAAAATCCCAAAAGCTCCACAAGAGGAATACTAGAAGCAATAGAGGAGTTTGACATAGTGGCAGGATAAAAGACCAACAAAGAGAAGTCTATCGGACTACTGTACACATCAGACAAGATCACAAAAGAGGAGATCAAAAAGGTGGTACCCTTCACCATATCCAAGCACAAATCGAAATATCTAGGGATATACCTGACTAAAAGAGCAAAGGATTTACATGAGGAAAACTACAGAACACTATTCCAAGAAACCAAGAGTGACCTCAACAAATGGAAGAATATCCCATGCTCATGGATTGGAGGGTCAATATAGTAAAGATGTCAGTTCTGCCCAAGGCACTATATACGTTTAATGCAATCCGGATACAATGACCCTCATCTTTCTTCAAAGAATTGGGAAAAATGATTACCAATTTCATATGGAGAGGGAAGAAGCTCAGAATTAGCAGAGAACTCCTCAAGAAGAAGGACACACTGGGAGGGCTTGCTTTACCTGACTTTAGCACATATTATACAGCCACAGTTGTCAAAACCTCATGGTACTGGTATAATGACAGATACTCAGATAAATGGAAAAGAATTGAAAACCCAGAAATAAAATCATCAGCATACAGACAACTGATCTTTGATAAGGGCCCCAAAAATATCCAATGGGAAACAGATGCCCTCTTTAACAAGTGGTGCTGGAAAAAATGGTTATCTACCTTCAGATAAATGAAGGAAGACCCTTAGCTCACTCCATGCACAACCATAAACACAAGGTGGATCACATACCTTGACGTTAAACCCCAAACTCAGCGCCATCAATGAGGGAATTGGGACCAACTTGAGAGATTTGGAAGGGGAAATACATGGACTATCAATAGGGAAAGACACAAACACAAAAGAGGCACAAATTGACAAATGGGATATACTGATGATAAACACATGTGTGCATTGAAAGCATTCACCAAGAGAGTAATAAGAGAGTCCACAGACTGGGCAAACATCTTTAGAAATGACACATCAGACAAAGGCCTCATTACTAAATCTACAATACTCTGCTATCTTCCAAAAAGAAAAAAAACTAATTCCAAAAAGGAAAAATCTAATTGAGGAGGTGGGCAAAGGACCTGAACAGAAGTTTCACAGGGGCAGAAATCCGAATAGCCAATAAACATAGGAGGAAATGTTCCCAATCTTTAACCATGAGAGAAATGCAAGTTCAAACAACAATTATGGACCACCTAACACCCTCATGTTAGCCCAATTCAAAAAATAAGAAAGCAACAAATGTAGAGGCTGTGGGGAGACAGGAACTCTCATCCACTGCTAGTAGACTTGTAAGCATGTACAGCCACTTTGGAAATCGATCTGGCAATATCTAAAACAGATTGAAATCAAGTTACCCTATGACCCAGCAATCACCTTACTGGGTATATACCCAGAAGAGGCAAGAAACAAACAAAGGCTAGATATCTGTGCTTCTCATTGTGGCACAGTTCACAATTGCAATGAGTTGGAAACAACCAAAATTTCCATCAACTGACTAGTGTATTAAAAAGCTGTGGAGTAGTACATATCACTAAAAAGCAGTGGTGAACATATTAAGTACATCACTGGATGGGAAGAACTGGAGGAAATCATGCTAAGCTAAGGAACTCAAGCACACAAGGACAAGTACAACATGATTCCACTGAGGTAAACTTTAAAAAAAAATGAAAAAGGTGCATAAAGGAAAAAGGCACTGTATACAAACATTCACAGGGTGAGGACCAGGTAATATGGCAGGGGCCAGACCAAATCCAGGGATACATATGGTAACCAACTAAAAAGGGGGTAGGGGGAGGAAAAACCATAAAAAATGAAATTGATAGCAGAGGCATAGTGCACTCACCCACCTCAGGGGAGGGTGTTTTTTATATCTTCACAGGGAAAAAGGGAGCAGACTTTAACCTAGCACTCCAAGTTGTGAATGCAACAAAATGGCATGGAGAAGTGAACCAGTGAAGAGGTCTTAGGGGCTGAACCCATTCCCCACTATGTAGACACCTGCCCCTCCCCCCAGAATAATTTATTTCAGAGGACCGAACTGAATTTGCAGCTCTGGGAGAGGGACATGTCTGATCAGAACACACAGGAAGAAATGAAGGGAGAGGAAGAGAGAGTGGAGCACATTCTGGCCCACCAAGCCTTGAGGACAATATTCCCACTCAAAGCAGCCAATCCACAGAGACCATATGGCCGGCCCCAGTATGAGAAAAGACATCCCTCACTGAATCATAGCCTTACAGGGGACAACCATGGAGACACAGTGTGGGGATTTCGCCCAATCTGATCCCACTATGCTGAGGCAAAACTCTAAGGGCATGGAACAGAACAGCAAGGGGAACAGAGCAACAGAGTCTCCAGGGAATACCAAAACTAGACTTTGGGGCCAAGGCTTGGAGCCCCAACAGATTTGACTGGAAAAAAAAACTCCTAAAGGTGAACAGTCCTTGAACTACAAGCTTTTCTTTTTTGTTGTTGTGTTTTTGTGTTGTTGTTTTTTGTAATTGGTTTGTTGTTGTTTTGTCTTATTTGGTTGCTTGGTTTTGCTCTGCCTTGTTTTTGTGCATGTTATTATCTCAGCAAGTCTGTCTAAATAAAATAGGCTGGATGAACAATCTGGAGGAGAAAACAATGACTCTGGTCATTCCAGGGGGTCATGGGAGAGGGGGAGTTGGGGGAAAGACAGTGGTGTTAACAAACCCAGGGACAAGGGAACAACAAATGATCCAAATTGTTTGTGAGAAAGGTGTGGGAGGCCTGGTAGGGCGTGACCAAGGGTAATGTAACCTAGAAGAATTACTGAAACCCTAATGAAGGTTGAACATGATAGTGGGACAAGAGGAAAGTTAAAAGAAATATAGGAAAGAACTCAGAGATAAAAGTCATTTATAGAGGTCTAAATAATGGCATGTACATATGTAAATATATTTATATATGAGGATGTGGAAATAAATCTATGTATGTATATATATATATATATATATATAGTATTAAGGTAGCAAATGGACATTGGGCCTCTACTCAAGTACTCCCTCAATGCAAGAATACTTTGTTGTATTAAACTGGCATTCCATAATGCTCACCTTCCCAACACAATCGCTGAAGACAAAGTGGGTACATAAGCAAATGTGAAGAAAGCTGATTGTGTCTGGCTGTCAAAAGATAAAGCATCTGGGGCCTTAAGGCTTGAAGGCAAACAAGCAGCTACCTAGCTCAGAAGCAAGAAAGCCCACATGGAAGAAGCACACCACCCTGTGTGATCATGAGGTGTTGAAGGAATCAGGTACCAGGCATCATCACACACACACAAAATCATACCATTATGAATGATGGGGTGTGCGGAGTGGAGATCCAAAGTCCATCTGTAGGCACTTGGACATCCCCTTATGGAAGGGTTGCAGGGAGGAAATGAGCCAGTCAGGGTGCAGTGTAACAATGATGAAGCATACAACTTTCCTCTAATTCCTAAATGCTTCCTCCCCACCCACTATCATGATCCCAATTCCACCTTACAAATCTGGCTTGACCAGAGGATGTACACTAGTACAGATAGGGACGGGAAACACAGCGAATCCAGGGTGGATGATCCCTTTAGGACCAATGGGGAGAGTGGGAATACTGGGAGGGTGGAGCAAGGGTAGGGTTTAAAGGGGAAAATGATTACAAGGATCTATATATAACCTCTTCCCTGGAGGATGGATAACAGATAAGTGGGTGAAGGGAGACGTCAAACTGTGTAAGACATGACAAAATAATAATTTATAAATTATCAAGGGTTCGTGAGGGAGGGCAGAGAAGGGAGGGAGGGGAAAAATGAGGAGCTGATGGGAGGGGCTTAAGTGGAGAGCAAATGTTGTTAGAATGATGGCAATGAATGTACAAATGTGCTTTACATAATTGATGTATGTATGAATTTTGATAAGAGTCGTATGAGCCTCTAATAAAATGATTTTTTAAAGAAATAAGTTTATAATTAACCTTTGTTCAATTAATATCATACATCTATTTATTTCTCTGAATATTCATCATCTATTCATTATTTTTCTCATCCACACTTATCTAGTTTCTCTTCTTTCCAATGTTCGACTTCCATGAACTCTATTTTATGAATGCACATCTTTCATTCTACCTAATTTCTAACAAATGTGATTATCTTCATATTTTCTGCGCAGATTTCATTTTGTGTTTCATAACATACTAATTTGATTTCATCAAGTCACTGGTTTCTATTCCAAGTCAACGTCTTTATTTGCAATTAAAATCTAATTAGTTATGAAATAATCTGGGCAGCTAGAGGAGGAGTCCCCTGAAGGCTGTGTGTGCTAAACACAGACTGGGAAATGTCGATTTTCAAAGGCTGCAGCTCAGGCTAGCTAAAACAATTTTTAATTCAATTATTAGAAAGAAGTTTGTTGTTTTTACTCACCGTGAGTCATTTATGGAACCTCTTCATGACCACAGACACAATGGGTTCAAATTATTGTAGATTCATAAAGCATTCATTGGCTCAATAATTTGAAGTGGATCTCCAGACCTTTCTTCCAATTCTGTCTTAGTCTGGAGACATGGCTGAAACCTGTTTTATATGAAAACACACAAATCTCCACTAGCAAATAGGTTGTGGTTGCACCTGAGGCAATGGCTGGGAATGAGACCTAAACTAAGTTTTATGCATGAAACATGAGAATTGTACCACAAAATCCCCATTGCCCTCAGCAATGAATTTATATGAATTGATTTTCAAGAAGTTTCCTTTAATCAAAGAACTTACAACACACATGCAAATAGCATCATTAGAATTTTAATATATCATATTTCCTGCAGTAAGTTTGTACTTTGTCTGTTTAAACTGGAGTTTCTTAAGCTTCTCCCATTTTTTGATGCATACATACGTGTATGTACTTTTCCTAATGCTTTCTTTTATTATCTTTATTATCTAGCTTTAAAATAGAAATTATTTTCCTTAAGTTATTCTAAATGCTAAATTTAGATGCATATTTTTCTATATTCTTAATTTTTTTCTAATTTTAAATTCTCATCCTTAGTGTTATTCTTAGACTATTATTTCCTAGTTGCTTGTGTTTAGTCAAGTATTACGGTGCCAACATTTGTTTTTCTTAAAAGCTATGTCTTATCTACATTATTTAGAAATTCATTGTTTTATCTGTGAGGGAGTTAAATATTTCTTTTTAAAAGGATCCCCATCATCTCACTTACTTCTCTTTCTATTTTTATGCTTGTCTTAATAATTTAATCTGATTTTATGCTTTCAATTTAACTTATCTTTCTTTATTATTAATATCAATTTTATGACTTATTATTATAGTGAAGAGGGTGAAGTATGTCTACTTGAGATACATCAAAGATTCTCTAAAATTTAATTAGTTTCCATTCAGTATTCTAATAGAAACTTCTGCAATTTAATAATACGTAAGAATCCCTGGTTGTGCGGTGGTTAAAGCCGTCAGCTGCTAACTGAAATGTCAGAGTTTAAAATTACTAATCAATCCATAAAGAAAGATGCAAGAATTTGCATCCATAAAGATTTATAACTTGGAAAACTTACTGAGCAATTTAACTCAGTCATAGGTTTATGACTTTGTCATACTCTGTTTGGCAAACGTTTGCTAAGATTCTAAATCAGATTGACAACAGTGAATTTGGTTTTAAGTGCAAGGAGTATGGCCCCAAAATTCATGTGTAAAGAGGAAAGTACAAGGCTATAGAAGAAAATTTGAAGTATCAGCCCTGGTGACATAGTAGGATGCTAACCTCAAGGTCAGCAGTTGAAACTCCTGGATGCTCTGTGGGAGAAATATCAGATTTTTTACTCCCATTAAGTGTTCCAGTCTCAGAAACTCATGGGGACAATTCTAATCTACCTTATTCTATAGGGTCACTATGAGTTGTAATTGGCTCAATGGCAGTGAGTTTGATTTGGAACTTGGTCTTAATCCACATAAATATTAGAATTTATTTTGAAGCTTTTGAAATTAAACCAGTAGATTATTCTTATGATACATTATAAAATTGTTCTATAAGGTCCGTGAGGAGCATATTATTTTTCCATTTAACAGATGAGGGAACTGTCGATTCAAAATTTAAATAATTCCCAGATAGGAACTGACCCTACTTAAAGGCACCTTCTTATATATCATGAAAATAGTCTTTTATAATGAATCACATTCAGAATTGACTTTTCATAATGAAAAATAAAATCACACCTTTAAGAATTTATAAGGCTTTATATCTTAAGGCAGATTACTAATACAATTGATAAGACTCTTTATGAAAAGTGTTGTACTAATAATACTAAATGAAATGCATATATGAAAGATTAGTGCCTGTAACTACTACAGAATTATTAAGTAGTATGATTATAGTTCAAATGCTAAGAGTTGTGAACACTACAAAAATAAAGACAAAAACCTGCTTTTTCAAGGCATTTTTAATAGACACAATAATTAAAGTATAAGAAAACTATTTGAAACTAAATAAATACGAAACAGACTTTATAATATAGGTGAAAACATTATATGATTCTAGATAAAAAGTGTGGTTAATTTCTACTTTAAGACTTGAGGAGAAAAAGATCAAGATTCATTGAAGAGCTGTGTTATAGAGTGAATTGTGCCCCAGTTCTCAAATCCTGTGTCAACTTGGCTAGACCGTGATGCTCAGCAATATGTAATTATTTTCCATTTGTAGCCTGATGTAATAGCCATGTGTCCTATGAATCCCTACCTCTATGGTGTTAATGCAGCAGGATTAATGACAATTATATTGATAATTCAAGATGTACTTCATACGATTAGGTTGTATCTTTAGTCATTCACTTTGACATTAAAAAAAGAGAAAGAGATTAAATAAGGGAGCAGAGAAGAGAGTGGTCTCAGTACCACTTTGAAAGAACAGCCAGAAGTGATGCATAGTCTTTACGGGGACATAGTCTGCACGGGGAAGATTGATGTCAAGATACATGAAGTTCTCCAAAGCAAACCAAGCCCACCGATGTTGTAGGAAGACAATGATCTTCCTTCAGGGCCAACACAATAAGAGAGTCACTGCAGTACAATTGGTACAATTCAGACTTCCTGCCTTCTAAGCTTTGAAAGTATTTATGTATTTTGTTAAACGCATCTACTTGCATTTTTTTTAAAGCATTACTACATAACTAACTTTGTAGAAATAAAAAAATATATGAATGAGACAAAAGAAAAAAATATTAGTTTGGGTTGAAGAAACTGGGGACAATGAAATTTTCTGTTTCACTTGATATTTCTTTTCTTTTTGTTGGCATGTAAATCACGGATCATACGATTCAATCATATTTAAAAGAGTTGTGCAAAATGCACTACAATCAACTTAGAACATTTACTTATTTCTTACAGTTATTATTATTTGCTCCCTCATTCCCTCCAACCTCTTATGCCATGTCACTAGGTAATTGCTTATCCATGTATGTCTTGATATGTTTATCTGTCTTAGATTTCATATATGGGAAAGCATACAAATGAAAAACAAGGAAGAAATAAACAAATGAGATGTCAGTTAATCCACATGGAAAAAGCACATCTTCAGTCACCAAAGGATTGGGAAGCACACAATCTGAAGTTGAAGGAGGGATTAGTATCTAAGTTGAATGTGTGAGAATCTGGTTCTCAGAAGGTATAGATGACAATGGGAGGCCAAGATTCATTTTTGGAACTACATAGGAAACAAGCCTCCGGTAAACTCCCTCTACCCATAACCAAGGGATAGGAGAAGAGTGGTTACTAATCAGAGTGTATTAGAGAGTTGAGAGTAGAAGGTCAATGACATAAATTTGACTTGAACAGTTAAAGCTGTTTCACCTGATTCCCCCTATGATGTAGGCTGGATGTGATCTGGTCTCCAAAATTTTCTGTATTTTTGGTTTCTATTGTTTTGTTTGGAATTTGTTTGTATATTTGTTGTAAATCTCAGATGCATTGGATCAGTGGGGATCACTCTCTAGAAGTTGTATTATATGTTTTCCTTTTTCTTTCATTTTTGGTATATGAAGCCCAGGATTAATAAACCCATAGAGATAGCAAGTAGCATAAGGGCTTGAAGGAAGGGGAGTAGTGTGGTGGTGATGGGGTGAAGGGGAGACGATGCCAAGGAGTCCATGTAGAAAAGGAATGCTTGGAAACTGATTGTTGTAGCAAATACTCAATTCTACTGGCTGTGATTGTACTATGAAAGATTATAATGCATGTATCAATTCCCAATAAATAAAAGCAACAACAATGACATCATACACGAGAAAAACCTCAGTCAAAAAGGAAGTAGATAATATAAAAAATTGAAACAGATTAAAACAGGTCCAAAGGGGATCAAACGCTAAGGTGTTGCGTGTTAACCTAAGTGCATTGACTTCAAATACTGTTCTTCCAACAGCAAAGCTAGTCACGTGCCTGGGCTCTCGTCATAGAGGATTCGTCTGAGGCTTAATCCGTGTGGGGACCCTCATGCACATGGATTGGGGTCTCCACTGTCATTCACAGCTTTCTTCAAACGAGGTGTTCACGGTTTAGCTCTGATAGTGTTCCTGAGGGGTGGAATGTGCAAGAAAGGATGTACTTGAAACATAGACAAAAACAAACAAACCAATTGCTGTTGAGATCATTCTGAATCACAGAAACCCTATAAAGTACATGATACCTTCCTAGCAGATAGTCCTACAGTTCTCCGCTCTACCAACTGAGCTATTGAAGGATGGATCATGATACCTTCCTTACAGAATTTCCAAGGTTTTCTTTTGCTTCTTGGAAACTTAACCCAGTAAACCACCAGGGGTCTACCAAAGCAAAACTATGTCAACTATGCCCATAAAAATTTTAAATGCTTTAGCGAAATTAATATTTGCTTTTAACCAAGTGCTTAATTTAGTGTTTCCTTTACTATATTTCTTCACTGAAATGGAAGATTTGAAAATCATTGGATAAACATTTTAAATTTTTGATATATTTGTATCATTATGCTATGCATATTTTAAGGCTAAATAATTATAACTACTAAATCACACATTTTTTGTCAAATAAGTTAAATAATAATTCAATGTATTTGTATTATATATCTTAATACAGTTCACTAAGGAGCTGAAGCCATTTTTCCCATGGTTTCTAAACATTGTAAGGTGAACATATCCAAATTTAATAGAAAAAATTCCTTTTATTCTTCACCACACTTTAACTAGAATTCCTTTCAATGGAATAAAAGGAGTCCCCAATACTTGCATTTTCAACATATTGCTTTAGATTCAAAACCAATGTTCTTGTTTAATAATTAAGCTCTACCCTACAATGGAAGGAATGTATGAGTAATCACTAGAACAAAAAACGCCAAAACCAAGAAAAATTATAAACACTATTCCATAAGAAGAGATATAAAATCAGCCCTTAGCAAACAGACTAAGTTTACCGGTTTGGTAGACGTATGTGAAACCTATGAAACTGTAGTCTTCAGTCACCTCCAATCCTTTCTCTGCCTGTTTTACAGGTTGATAATTCATATTTGTGCACACTAAATTGTGTGTAGTATTATAGCATATTTACCAAATGTTCTATGATTGTTTTATCATATTTTTAAAATGCAAATGATGTTGTTATAGGTAATCATAGCATATGAATTTTTGCGTTGTCAGAGCTGCGTAGCCACATCATTTCCTAGGGGTAGAATTACTCTGTTGAAGCTTAAATCATATGCTATGATTATTATAACAACATCATTTGCATTTAAAAATATGATAAAACAATTATGAATTATCAACCTGTAAAACAGGCAGAGAAAGCAAGAGTGACTGAGAGGGGTATAAAAGAACAATATCATCTATGAATTTAGGTGGAGTGAGTTTCAGGCGATACTGAGATGCTGTCAAGTTAAAAAAATTCAAATTCATATGTACATATATACACATACATAAACACAAACAAACATGCACACATACATGTATAATATATACATACATATGCATACATATGTACATACCATGCTCAAAATATACATATATAGCATGCTCAATATATCTTAAACTAAAAAAAATGAAGAAAAAATCCAAGGCTCGTTGCAATATTAAGAGTCTATGGGCAGAATATTTAACAATGCAGTAAGCATCAAAAGAAGATGGAAAGAAAAGTCACTGTACCAAAAACAAATAAACAGACTAGTTGACATTCAAATATTGCAAGAGGTAGCATATTAGCAGGAAGTTACGGTACTGAAGGAACAAGTCCAAGATGCACTGAAAGCACTAGCCAACAACACGTTCAAGAAATTGATGGACTACTAAGTAAAGCGCTTCAACAAGATGGTGAAATACTGGAAGAGTCCCCACTCTTTGCCAAGAAATTCAGAAGACAACTAGATACTTGGCTAATTGATGAGAAAAGATCCACATTTTTACACATTCTAAGAAAGGTAGCCCAATATAATGCTTAAATTATAGAATAATATAAATAATACCACATGCAATAAAAATTTAATGGAAGATTATTCAATAACCATTGCAGCAGTACATCGACAGGAAGTGGCCAGAAATACAGGCTCAATTCACAAGAGGACATGGAACAAAGGATACAATTGCTGATGACAGATGGTTCTTGGCTGAAAGTAGAGAGTATCACAAAGATGTTTCTCTGTGTTTTATTGTCTATGCAAAGACATTCGATTGGGCGGGGTGAATCAAACTGCAGCCTCGAGAAGAATAGGAATTCCAGAACCCTGAATTGTTCTCCTGTGGAACCCGGAAATGGATCCAGAAGCAGTTCTGCAAGGAGAATGAGGGAATGGTTAAAATCAGCAAAGGCTTCCTTCAGGGTCTTCCTTACTCAATGTCCAACTTTCACATTTGAGATAATGGAAATGACATGGCTTGATTCAGGCACACCTTAGTCTTCAAAGTAGCATCCTTGCTTTCCAATATTCTAAAGATGCCTTGTGTTGCAGATGTAGCTAAGAAACATTTCTTTTGATCTCTTGACTGCTGCTTCTATGAGCATTGATTGTGGATACAAGAAAGACAAAATCCTTCACAACTTCAATCTATTCTGTTTATCATGTTATTATCTATGGGTCCAGTTGTAAAAATTTTTATTTTCTTTACATTGAGTCATAACCCATTCTTTTTTTAATCATTTTATTGGGGACTCTTACAGCTCTTATCACAATCTATCCATCCATCCATTGTGTCAAGCATATTTGTATGCTTGTTTTGCTCATCATTTTCAAAACATTTGCTTTCTATTTGAGCCCTTGGTATCAGCTCCTCATTTTCCCCCTCTGTCCCCGCTCCCCATCCCCCTCATGAACCCTTGATAACTCATAAATTATTATTTTGTCATGTCTTACATTGTCCGTCTCCCTTCACACACTTTTTGTCCATCCTCCAAGGAGGGGGTTATATGTAGACCCTTGTACTCGGTTCCCCCTTCCCACCCCACCTTCTTAAAGCTTCAGTCCTTGATCTTCATCAAGTCCTTCAAGTCCTCCTCACTTTCAGCAAACAACGCTGTGCATGTTGCAGGTTGTTAATCAGTCTTCCTCCCATCCTGATACCACATTCTTCCTCGTATAAACCATATTCTCTGATCGTGTACTCAGCATGCAGATTGAATAAGAATGGTGAGGGGAGGGGGGGAAGAATGGTGAGAGGGTGCTGCCTTTACCTGATTTTAAATGATGTAGTATTTCCTTATTATTTTTACACAACTGCCCCTTGATCCATGTACAAATTCCACAGGAGGACGATGAAGGATTCTGGAATACCATTCTTCTCCAGATTTGAGAAGAACTATGCATAGTTTGCTATGATATACACAGCCGAATGCCCTTTCTTAGCCAGTGGAACACAGGTAAAAATCTTCTGGTATGGTGCCTTCCACAAAGGTCTATTTAATATCAGTAATAATACCCCTTCTTCCACGTTCTCTTCTGAATCTTGCCTAAACCTCTGGCAGTTTCCTTTCAATGTAATGTTGCAACCATTGTTGGATGATCTTCAGCAAAAATTTACTTACATATACGATCAATGATATTGTTCTATGATTTGAGCATTCTGTGGGATCACCTTTCTTTGGAATGGGTACAAATATAGATCTCTTCCAGTCAGTTGGCCTAGTTACTGTCTTTCAAATTTCTGGCATTGACGAGTGAGTGCTCCCAGGGCATCATCAACGTGTTGAAATATTGCAATTGGTATTCCATCAATACCTGGAGCCTTGTTTTTGGCTAATGTTTTCAGTGCAGCCTACATTTTTTCCTTTAGCACCATTGGCTCTGGGTCATATGCAACCTCCTGAAATGGTCAAATATCAATGAGTGGAAGAACATTTTAGTACAATGTCTCTGTATATTTTCCCCAGTGTTTGCTAGGATTCCCACCCCCACTCACCCCCTCGGTCCTTGTCCCGGCATTTGAGGATAGAACCAGTGAATGGGTAGCCATTGGCACCCAAGACTGACACCGAAGGAACCCGAGTCCACTCCCTCTGCCTCTGTACATAATGGGGAGCGGGACTTCACGCCAAGCCCCCACCAAGAAAAGGAGGGTGGTTGGTTGGTTTGTTTTTAATGCTTCCTACATCATTCAATATTTTTCCCAGCTGCACCATATGAAGAGAAAATTCTAGTAGGCAAAGTCAGAGTTAACATTAGACCTTTAGGTTAGCAGGTAAGTAAAATTGCTTGTGCCACGCAGTCTCCTGAGTGTGATTATCATGCTATCAACTCAGTGCTTTGTATAAAATATCCCATTTAATTATCATATCGATTCTATCACACACTTACTCTTGTTTTTCTCATATTACAACAGAGACATGACCTGGTATGTGAGAAATCTTATGTTCCATCAACAGTGGTAGGTCCTGGAGAAAGGATTTACACCAAGGCTTTCACATGATTAATTATCACCTAATTGACTTCTCATATTCTAAATTTTTGTTACTTCTCAGGTATTTTTAAGTATCTGTTGCCATTGTAGGTTCAGAGATGGAGTGCAAGGTCAGCAGTTAAAAACTTCTAATTGCTATGTGGGAGAAAGATGAGGCTATCTTGCTCCCGTAGAGATTTATAGCCTCAGAAACTGGATAGAGATTTGAGTCAGAATGATTTGATGACAGTGGAATTTTGAGTTATTTGTTAAAATGGCCTTGACATTTTCCATAGATATTGATTTAGGTGTATTACCAAAATTGGGAACTTTTATGAATATAAGGTGTCAAATTTAAACCTGAAATTATTTTCTAACATGATTTTACACATGTAGCAATATTTTGCATACATTTTTTACTATAGACATAGTTCCTTTAAAATATCCTTTTACATAAAGTATTCATTTACTGCATTTTAGTAGAATGAAAAGATTACGTATAGGCTATGGACACATATACTCATAATACATAATAGATCTACAATATGATTTCTTTAATATTTAATTTTAACTATATGTAATTATTTACAAAGTAGTATAAGTCAACACTATCATTTTTGAATAAATAGTCAGAATGTAATATTCTCTAAATTATATGACTATTTTTACCAGTATGGATATCTGAATTAATTTCATTTTACTGTACATGGAGATTGAATATGTTTGTTTACGTGTGTGTATATATATGTGTATGTGTGCAGATTTGGGATATCAAAAACATAACTCAGAGTTAAAGAGAAGCTGCTGTAAAGATAATAAAAATAAATTTCAACTAGAATTTATTGTGTTTTAGTAGGTTGTTTTTCTCCCATATAACTGAAGAGTAAGAGACTGGTTAAGCTCAGAACGTCACGTAAAAATCATCCTAACAGATGAAAATTGTCTGTAATGTTATATGTGAGGGTAATAAAGATGACTAGTAAAATATTAAGCAGGAAGTACATATCTCAGGTGTAAAGAAACATCTATAAACGGCTTGAGATGGAAAAATCAACATTACAGTTCCTCATAAAAACCAACCCTTTCATTTGTGAGTTTTAGAAATTTAGATTATCTAATTACCAGTTCAGTGACTAAGCACTAATATCACATTACCACATTCAACTATTACTTCTTAATGCTAAACCCTTAGAATAGAACGTTTACCATTTTAATAATTTAACGCAGATATAATATAAATAAAATGGTCAAAAAATGTGGGCATTATTCTTTAGAACAATATGTGGTAAATTCCATGCAATGGCCAATTTTAGGAGGATGACTATTTTTGTTAATGAAGATTCTCTGGAACTAATCGATCTATACATAACTTTCCACCAGATACCGTTTGGTGGATTCTGACTCATAGTGACCCTATAGATCAGAATAGAAGCACTATTTAAGGTTTTGAAACCTGCAAAAAAGTTTTTTTGAAGCAAGTTGCTTCATCTTTCCCCAGGGGTAAAGAGTGGATTGGAATCACTGACTCCTTTTTATATGGGGGTAGGAAGTGCAGTGTTTGCCCACGATACCACCATGGCTCCATATCACAGAAAATTGGATAATTGCCACAGAGACCATATGGCCTCCAGAACCTAAAATACTTACTATCTTAACCATTCACAGATTGCTTGCTGACTCCTGCCACAGGCAATAGAAATGAATCTCGGGTTCTTGCAGGGCAGTAAACTATTGAATGTGTCTCTTCTACCCAAAGTTGCCGTAACTCTCACCAAATGACTTTTTCGTACATGAGTCTGGGTAAGAAGATGTGGAAAGACAATGACAGAATTCACTTGTGAATAATTATCATAGGATTCATTGGGATTGCTATCCTGCTACATATAAACTAAGCCCTCTAAGAAGGAGATGGGAGGAGTTCAGTACAGAATAAAGCCCAGAGTAGAGCTGGTCCTCTGACCCCGAGATCACTGCACAGTGAACGTCTTTAATCAAGAAGGCAGCTTGACATGCGAGGAGTGGTGGATGAGCAACATTAGAAACTGAAGCCAGCGCATGCGACTGGACGCTGAGTGGTGGATGCTGAGTGGTCAATCTATGTATTTGGACCAGGAGGCTGGGTTTGGGCATGAGGTGCATCTAGGCTCTTAATTTGGGAGCTGGACTCATTGACCAAGGAGATGGAACTGAATACTTTCCAACTGAGCTTTCCTACTGGGGGGTGATTCTGGGCCTTTAATTTGGGGATTTGAGTTAGCTGGCACATGGAACTTGAGCTGAGTGCCTTTAGGTGAGGCTTCTAGTGGAGTGGCATGCCTTTGGGTATTTATTAGTAGCCTGGTAGGAACTTCGTAACTTGTCCGGACTGAACAACTATATTCTGAGCATTTCTCACCTGCATCATAATCTGTAAACTTTTTTGTAAACTCTTTAGTCATGAATATTGTCTGTGAATTCTGTGTGCCATTGCAATGAATTATAGCACCCAGAGAAAAAGTAGACAGCAGAACAACAGTGAATACGAGACAAAACACAGCTCTAAACTACGACAAGGTTTACTTTCACTTTCAATGTATCACTCTGGTGATTGACTACAGATTGGAGAGAAACAAATTTAAAGAGAATAAAATGACATTTTAACTTTCATTCATATATAAGTATAATTGTGGTTTGTTCTAGGGTTATCATGGAGAGAGGTGAGAGAAATATATAGCACTGAGAGGATGAAGCTATGTGAAGGGGGATGTAAAGCAAAATTACAATGAAAGATGATTTATTAATTAAGCAATTGGGCAGATGGCAGAGGGAGTAAAATAACTAAATGCAGATCAAGATAATTAAAGAAGTTTTAAGGAAAGTTGTGGCGGAATGATATACTGGCTGTATCCACCTAAATGATAATTGAAGCGAACTACCAGACTAAAGGAAGACCTGACATTGACTTTGAGTCTAATTTCTTAATAAATATAAAATAGTAGCACAGTCATATTAACTCATTTACCATATGTTTTAGCATACACATATGAGTAATGATCTGGAAGAATGTCTAAGGATTGAAGAAAAGTTTAATTCTCACCCAAAACTTCCTTGAATATGGTGTAAGTAAATACAATCATCATTAATATAGCGCTGGGGAATCATATGTTCCCATTAAGCCAATGGAGTGGAAGGAACATTCACAAAATAAGATGAGGATGCATAAGGAGTTATTTTCCATGAAGTTGGAGCACTAGGACAAACACTGCCTCAGGGAAAATAGAGAAGATGGGAGAATGACAAAGAATAAATGAAAATATGTATCCTGCTTAGAGAATAATTAAAGGTTATAGGTACATGAAACAGAGTGATATGAACTGACTTATGGATTTTAAGAATATATAATTTTATCTGAGCTTATGCTGTTGTAATGAGCTGCTAGGAGATTCACAAATTTTATGAAAAAGATGGGAAAATGTTTAACTCATTTATTCTACTTTTTTTCTCGTCAAGCACTCTTGCTCCTTAAAAAACACATTCTTCATGTTGTCTGGAATTTCTATTCAGAATATGCTACCCCTTGTATAATATGTCAATGCGAATGACCTAAGGCTGCTGAGTGGGCAGGGCTGCTTTTGCCAGCGATGTGCAGATTTTCAGAATTTTGGTCAGCCTTCAGCTACACCATAGTAGAACTCATTTTCTTGGGAGGACATAATTTCTGATATGTTCGTTCAAGCTATTATCTCTAAACTCATAATGATTCATCTTTTTATATGCTCACACAATGCATCCTACTTTCAATTTCACACTTTTAATTAGAAACACAATGTTTCTACTTAATTGTCTGTCACCGACCCCAAAGTAAACTGAACTTGAACATCCGTTTTCCACTTTTATTATATCCTTTCCTTCAGTGACATCTCAATTCATTAAACCTCTCAGGCTAGGTAATTTTAAATCATCTTTAAATTATCCTTTCACATTGTTCCTATGATTATTGGTAAACAAATCCTGTAACTGTATAATGGAGTAAAAACAGTTACATCATTTACTTTATGTTTCACATTGAAGTTATTTAGCATCTTTTAATCTCAATCTCTTTATTTAGCAAATAAAAATGAGTACTGTTCTCGAGAGTACTGCACTGTAGTTAGAGTGGTAGGCTCCAGATTAGTGGTGGTCATAGCATGAATTTTAAGCCAAATGATAAGAGTTTGAGTTCTACTTCTATTCTGTCAAGTTGCATAAACTCTAGAAAGACCCCGCCTTAGTTTCCCCACCTACAAAATTCACATATACAATTGTTATACGTTTTAAAGGGGACCTGGTGGCACAGGGATTTGGTGCTCAGCTTCTGATAGATGACAATTCAAATCCACCAGTTTCTAACCAGGAGAAAATACAGTAGTCTAAGTCTGCTTCTGTGTGGATTCAAATGCATGGAAACCTAATGGGGAGTTCTGCCCAGTACTGTAGGGCAGCTATGAAATGGAACCGATCCCATCAAAAGCACTATATGTATGTTTCATAAATGTCATATTTGTAAGTACCATACTTGGAATACTGTAAACAGTCATAAATGTTAGCATTGCAGTTAGTGTTATGGTTTATTCCTTGTTTCCATTGATTCTACTTCAATCAATAAATCACCATTAATAAGGTATTTTTCTTCTAATATTTCATTTATCTATGATTATAGTAGCATTAACACTGTTTTCTACTTTTACTTCGTTATTCCTCTATGGAGAGAAGCCTAGAAATCATATTCCCCATAAATTCTTGACAGTGGAGTTCAGTTAATGAGAAATAAAGCTCATGTAGTGGTCATGAGTTGGGCTGTGATTCACATGCTTGACAGTTAGAAACCACCAGCATCTCTAGGGGAGAAAGATTGGGCGTTCTACTCCTACAATAGTTACAGTCTCTGAAACCCACTGGGGCTTCTATGAGTCACCATTGACTCAATGGAAGCGAGTTAACTCACATACTACTTAAAGCTGTGTTGGGCTCAGTGGTCAGCACAGTATTAGCAGCCATGTCAGATCTCTACTGAGGGTCACCTACACATGTGCTGTTGACAACCAACATTTTTATCAAGAGCTTTCCTCCCATTTCCTCATTTATAGATTCCTATGAAATTAGTAATGACATGCCTAACCATTACTCTTTCAACCGTGTTTAAGGTAAGTTTCATCATGTTTATTGAATTATTTCCTTTCCTAATGCATATTGTTTAACTCTTATCAACTTGTCTGAAAACCTTTCCCTGTTATCATCAGACTGTAAATGAGTGATCAATCAAGAACCTTATGGTACAATGGGTTACACATTGAGCTGATAAGCACAAGCAAGGTTAGTAGTACGATACTACTATCCATCATCAGATGAGGCTTTCTACTCCCTTAAAGATTTACAATCTCAGAAAACCACTGGAAGGCGGAAGGGTTTATAGGGTCATTTTTGTTTGTTTTAAATGGCCAATTTGTCAATCCATGTCCAGAATAACCCCCCAAAACCTATTGCCACCTAGTTAAACCTGACCTACAATGACCCTGTAAAGACACTAAAACACTGCCTGAATAGGTCCTCCAAAGCTCTAAGTCCTTACTTACAAAGCAGGCTGCCATATTGTCTCTTTCAGTGCGTGGTGGGTTCAAGTCATCAACATTTCAGTTAGAAGCAGAGTGTTCAACCACTGTGCCACCATGAATCCTTCTGCATGGCTTGTACGAGTATAATTAAGGCTTGGTTTCTGATTTCCTACAGTGATAGGAGCACTTTGATAGGAGCACATATTTGAAATGGAATCAAATATTTAAATAATTATTCCATATTAAGTAATCATTAAATAATTACTCTATGCATCAGCAGTTTTATCTTTCCAATTCTACCTTAATTTTTAAAAAGAATTTCGTTTTATGCATCATCCTGGTTCAGGAGAAAGACAAGGCTTTCGACTTTCATAAACGGTTACAGTCTCAGAAACCCAGAGGAGATCACTATGGGTCAGCATTGACTCGATGGCAGCGAATAGTGTCGAGTTGCCCATTGCAGTACAATCAATAGTTTGTTTCTCACGTGGGTTCACTTTGGTTCCTTCCCTAGCTGAAGCTCAGAGACATATTCCTGATAAGGACTTCACAATAAGTACAGCAGAAAGATAACACAAAAAGAAAGAGCTGGCTTCTTACGTGTCCTAATTCATTAAGAAACTAAAGCCATCCCCAGTAGTAATAGCAGATAGGATTATCTAGAAATACTCTTGGATGTCCAAGTCCTGTGGCCCAAATTGCTACTACTAAAGAATAAAATGATTTTTTAAATGACAAAAACCTTGTCCTAACAAAATTTCCTCTTATCATTGGAACTGTCCACTCTGTAGTCCAATGCTTAAAAACAACAACCAAAAACCCTACTGATATCAGGTCGATTACACTATTCTTAGTGATATCCAAAGGAACTCCATCACAGTGATGTACTTATGACTCGTAGTGTGTCCTTATCTGTTTATTACTTCTTGGACTCTAGTAAAGAATACTTACATAATTCCAGTTTTCTTTGTTTGGTTGTTTACTGTCCGTATAACCAAGAGGCGGTACTTCATGGTACTGGATAATCATAGAATTGTGATTAAAAGCACAACTGTATGCACTGATATCCCAGATATAATATTCACTGGATGTGTTTATTGGTTAAATTTCTTTCACCTCTTGATTCTTCACAAGGGCACAGTTTATTTATTTATGATGCTGGAGTAATTATAATGGAATATTACACTTTGGTGAAACTAAATAAGTTTATACAGGTAAAACACATAAATTCAGCCAAGCACATAATAAAGGTTTTAAAATGTTAGTTTATTGAAAGTGACATGATTTTGGATAGTGCTCTGTGATTAAATATTATTTGAAGCAAGACTTTTGAGCCAATTCATTAAGTCCAAATTTTCTGTGTTTTTCAAATATCCCCATAATTTGATTGTGTCCAATATATCAACTCAATTTTCTGTTTCTTGTCAAAGTAACCGTTTCATTGCAGTGAGACTGGGCTCCTTGTTCCTGTATATATTTTCTTAGTAACAATAAAATAGCACCTAACATTTATATGGAGATTTTTATTTAACAAAATCCTTCCTTATTTACTGTTTTTTCAGTCTTGCATACCCCTTTTAAACAAACACCTCTATATTAAGTTTGTGACAGGTAAATAGGGGTACAGAGAGGTTAGGTGACTTGTTCAATGATTTATTGTAAATAAGCCATTCCAAAGCATTCTAAAATCATTTCTCACTATTTTCTAATCTCATTCCAATTTGAGATTTTTTATTCTTAATTATTTATCTTGTATACACCTTGTGTGTGTGTGTATATATATATACACACACCTTGTGTATACATATATATACATCTTGCATATACTTGACTTGTATATACCTACTATACTTACTGTGAAAATTCTAATGAAATTACTCTACATTACATCAATTTGTTTATATATGGTTTTTGTTTTTAATTACAAATACTACCACACACTTGAATATTTTAAAGAAGTCTTGCTAAACTTATATTTGTCCAATACAACCAATCATTTGATTTTTTGACTGCTACTTCCAAGAACTTGGCCTGTTGATCCAAGTAAAATAATTTTATTTTCTTTTTTAATAAAACATTTTATTGGGGGCTCTTACAGCTCTTATAAAAATCCACACATCAATTGTATCAAGCACATTTGTTCATATGTTGCTATCATCATTTTCAAAATATGTTCTTTCTGTTTGAGCCCTTGGTATCAGTTCCTTTTTTATCAGCTCCCTTAATAAATTATAAATTATTATTTCCATAACTCACACTGCCTGCTATCTCCCTTTGTCCACGTTATTGTTGTTCATGCTTCTTGGGAGGTGGAAATGGGGAATAACATGTAGGTCACTGTATTAGTTCTCTGTTCCTCTCCCTTCTCTTCCAAACTTCCCCCTGCCCTCATGGTGTCACTACTCCCATTCCTGTTCCTGAAGGGGTTATCTGTCCTGGATTCCATGTGTTGAGAGCTCTTATCTATACCAGTGTACATGTTCTAGAGTAACAGAATTTGTAAGGTACAACTGAGTCAAGATAGATGCGGGGAGAAAGTGCTAAAGAACTAGAGAAATGTTGTGTGATCGATGTTGCTGTGCTGTATCCTGTCTGTCTTATTCTTTCATTGTGAGGGAATGTCCAATTATCTACAAATGGGCTTTGGGTCTCCATTCCTACTACTATCATTTTCATTGCTATATTTGTTTGTTTAGGGTCTTCTGATGCCTGATACCTTATCTTGTCGACACATTGTGATCAAACAGGCTGGTGTGCTTCTGACATATGGGTTTTGTTGCTCCTTGCTAATGGCCACTTGTTTAACTCCAAGCCTTTAAGACCCCAGATGCTATATCTTATAATAACTGGGAACCATCAGCTTTCTTCACCACATTTGCTTATGCACCCATTTTGACTTCAGCAATAATGTCAGAAGGGTTATTAGAACAAAGTGTTCTTCATTGAGGGAGTACTTGAGTAGAGACCCAATGTCCATCTGCTGCTACCTTAATACTTAACATTTGAATATATGTACATAGACTTATATCCCTATCATTATATATTAATGTATTTATATATGTGCATGGCTATATTTAGACCTCTATAAATGTCTTTTGCCTCCTAGTTCTTTCCTCTCTTTTTACTTTCCTCCTGTCCCACTATCACGTTCAACCTTCATTCTTCTCTCAGTAATTTCTCTCAGCACTTTCTCTCAGCTATATTGCACTTGATTAAACCCCATCAGGCATTCTACACCCTCCTTGCCATCAATTTTGTGTCTCTTCTTGTTCCCTTGTTTGTTTGTTGAGTTTGTTGGCTCTCCCCTCCCTTTCTTCCACCTCTTCCTCTCCCATGTGCCCCCTGAACCTCGGCCCTGTTGTTTTCTCCTCGGGATTAGTTATCCTGACTATCCTATATGGATAGATATGAGAAAAAGAAATCCTTCCTCTGTTTACTTGGATATCAAGGACATTTTAAAATATATAAGAAAATTCTAAATTTGCACTATGATTAATAAAATGCTTATCTAATCTAGAAAAACAGATATTTATTTAAGTATTTGTTCTGTTGCAGTATAAATTTCTTTTTTGTTTTCAGAATAAGAAAACAGTGATTTCTGTTGTAAGTTCTGTCACATATATATTCAACTCTACTATGTTTCACAGCCTATTTAAACACTCTTAATTTTGAATTGACTTTGGAAAGAGAGATAAAATAGTTTCCTCTTAATCATTTAATGTAATTTGTTGAGCATCCTTAAATAGTCAATGGTAAATGAATACTATTTTGACAATGAAAAACAGCATTTGATGAGTCTTAATGAGATGAAAACGGAATTTGATTACAGAAGTACAATTTTAAATGACACATTTAATTAGTAAGTATAGATGTTGTTGTAGGCCGCCTAATAGGTCCTAGCTCCTTTCGACCCTCTGTCACACAATGACACACTGCCCAGTCTTACACCAGCATCACAGCCATCTTCATGGCTCAGCCCATTCTTTCCACCACTATGTCAGTTCATCTCATTGAGCGTTTACCTCATAGTTGTTGCCCTTTAACTTTGCCAACCAGGATATTTTTCACCAGGTACTGGTCACTCCTGGAAAAATGTCAAAAGTATGTGAAAATATGACATATTCTTACTTCTAAAGAATATTGTGGGTGTATTTCATTTAAGACGCATTTGTTAATTCTTTGGTACTCTATGATATATTCAATATTCTTCTCAAAAACTATAATTCAAAAGCATCAATTCTTTGATACTCCTGATTAAATGGCCAGCATTTTCATGCCTATCGTTATTTATAAAATATTTTTTTAGAAAAAAAACGTATAAATGCCATAGGGTTGATTCAAGAGCATGCCTTTTCAACACATTTTCTTAAAGTATCTAAAGATTCACAACCAAGTTGATCAATATATTTGAGAAAAATATTGAAAGAAATAATCTGGTACCTAAAATATTTTTAATATTCCATATTCATGATCTTCTTTTGCTCTTTTTGGCTCATTTGACCTATATATAACTTTAAACAGCTCCCAGCTGACAGACAGTCTATCTCATCATATGGTAAATGGTAGTACACTCCATTACACAGTAACTGTAAAATCATAGTCCACTGAGTAGCGGCTCTAAAAGTTTAAGTACTCTCCTGGCAGATCTCAGCCAATATCTTGATATATTAGCAAGGGATACTCTACTGACCACAAAAGGATCTGAGAGAAAATAATAAATTTAATTAAATTCCATATAAGAATCCTAGAATTCCACAAGCTTACTCTAATGTCTACGGTGCATGGGAAGAATAGGGAGAAAAAGAAGATTTCATAGTGGTTGACAATCACCAAGTGGTTGACAATCACCATGTCTATCCTTCTCCAATACTCTAGAGACCCTTGACCATTTACATACTTGGAATATTAAACATATTATGAAGCATGAAAGGTTTGTTATTCCTTTACATTAAAAATTATACATAAAATGGCAGAAAAACTAAGATACAACTAGCCTGGTTATCAAACTTGCTAAGTTTGTGTTCTTCACAAGAGTAGTGTTGGGTTACTTTTCATTCAATACTTCATTTGCATCAAATGAGGTAAATGTGTAGCACTGTAAAAATCAGTAGTAAAAAAGTAGAAGTGAAATTCATAATTTTCCTTCTCTATTATTTCAACTACAGAAATACAACCTGCAGCTACAGCCACCAGTATGCTATAATAGTACTATTTAGCTGATATATAAATACTGTCTACTTTTGTGTTCACTTCTAATTGTGACAGTTTTTAAAGGCACATTTTTTAAATAAAGGAATGGAAGTTTTGAATTCCTTGGAAGAATTCCATTATACAACCAGCACAGATAGTGAACTTATAAAGGAAAATTGGCCTGACCCTTGCTAGTGTTGTACTGAACTAAAACATCATGATAATAATGTAATTATTATCTTTGTCATTTATCATTAGTATTAATAAAATAAGGGGGGAAAGTGCTAAGAATTGTCTGAAAGGACAAATCAATGATTTTCTGAGACCCGTGTAGAGAAAGTTTTCTCTCTAAAAGAGGGGAAAGAAATCTAATTTTGAAAATGCTCACATTATTCTAAACTATATCTAGAGGTGTCTTTCCTTCAAGCTGTGTAGCTGCGTACTATTGCATCATGCCGTCCTCATGAATAAAGGAACCATTATCGCTCTGAATGTTCTAAGGAGAACGTAAGTCACAGCAAAGGATAATGAGGAGAGCTACTGAGAAGAGGCGAATGAAGATTGCAATTGTGTGTCCTTCTAAAGGACAAGTGATCAGGCTCCCTTACTAGCGTGGGAAGTTTACAGTCAGCAAGGAAAACGACAAGAATCACTAAATAAAAACAATGTTATCCTTCACTCCCAATAAACAATTATTTATCTCAATTGTATCCAGTACAGAGATTTAACTACCTGAACAGATCTCATTGAAAAGAGATCGAGTTTCTATTTGAAGTAGAAGACTGATTTGGGTGAAGTACGCAGCACAATCGGAACCCGGATGACATAATGGGTTACTCATTGGCTGTTAACTGCAAAGTCCCCACTCAGCAACACTTAGTTGTTCTGAGGGAAAAAGCGAGACTTCCCACCCCAGTGAGTACGTACAGTTCTAGAAAACCACAGGGCCATTCGATACTGTATATGGGTCAGTATGAAGCAGAATCACTGGTAGTAGTGAACTTTTTGTTCTTACTTACTATTATAGTTACTAAACAACAAAAAAAACTGGACACGGATAACATATTCTTTTGAATTCTACCAAGTCTTGGATACGTATAAAACTATGTTCATTATATATATATATATATATATATATATATATATATATATATATATATAACTACCTTGATATTGATGATAAAACAGCATAAATTATGTATACTTCTATATATTGATATAATGTATATTTATATATGTGCATATTTCCCAAAATATCTGAAACAGGTTCAAGTATGTTTCAACAAGTCAGATGATCTAATTTTAAACAAATTCACTTATAGCAATCAGTTATTTTGTGTTAAATTAAATATACTGAAATGTCAATAGTATTAAATTCTCTAATTCAAAATCTGACCTATTATTGTTGAGACCAGATCTATTTTTTAAAGCACAGTTCCAAAGATATTTTGACTTTAAAATAATGTATAGTTGTGTATTTATTTGAAAACCTGTAAGAGCATTCCATTAAAATAATTCTAATATTCTTTATTTTACTCTGAACATTGGTAGAGTCATTTTCAGATTCAAGCATGTTTTTTCCTGTACATTGTATCTTTACCCTAAAAAATCTACACTGTGAAGTAAGTAGAAGAATGTCATATTTTCAATTTTAGAGATATCAGCATAATTCAGTATCTGAGATATTAAGAATCACTTATTCCCTGTATTATATATTCTCATCTCTATATCTGTGGTTATAACTCCTTTGGGCGAGAATTCTCAGCTTTTCTAATAAACAGGATTAAGGTAGGAGTAAGTGTGCAATGCAGTAGTGGTATGAAACTGAATCTCCACACAACTTTTCTGCTTGCAGACTGTAGTTGACTGTGTGTTCCTGGAAGATATGCCATCAATATATCAAATGCAAGCAGAGTCACCCAAAATGGATACGTTTAAGTAGAGCATTTAGATTAAGAACAAACTACAAAGAAGGAATAGGCTGTCCATTTCTTAGAAACTGGGCACAGAAAACCTTGTGAAGAAAATTGAAATATTTCAAACCATGCCAATGACAATGCCAGAGATGGGCCCCTCAGGTCAAAAGACACTGAAGAAGAGCTACCTTCTCAAAGTAGGGTTAATCAGTCCTAATGACCTACCTGGACAGACTGAAATCCTCAAGAACTTTAATAGCTAATGGAACACAACCCAAAGTAAGAAGTAGCAACTGCTAACTTTATTAGTAATTGCAACATGGAATGTGTGAGCATGAATCTAGGAAAACTGGAAATTGTAAAAAATTAAATGGAAGTCTTAAAGTCAAATGTGCTTGATACAATTGATGTACAGATTATTATAAGATCTGTGAAAACCCCCAATAAAATGATTTATATAAAAAGTGTAACATGTGCATGTGAACAACTTTTGGGGAAGCAGGTTCAAAATTCTTGCTGCTGTACTGGTATATCTTTGGAATACAGCTGCTTTAAAGAAAATAAATATACCCGCCCATTACTTATCAACATAGGTAGGGCCCAGAAAATACTTTTGTCAACAACACAAATGGTGAGTATCCATGTGGACATCTCCATTGGAACACACAGATAACAAATAGACTTCCCTATGGGAGTCAAAATGATAGGGAACTTAGTATCAGAAGCTAAAATGGGGCCAGGGGTCAGTTATGGAACAGACCACGAATGTTCACAGGTAGGTTCAGGCTGGAGGTGAAGAAAATGAGAATAGGTCGATGACAGCCGAATACAGCTTTCAGTGCCCGCCATTTGAATGCTGAGAATGTCAGTAACAGGTTTGACTCACTGAACACTAATGAAAGCAGGCCTGATAAGATGTGAGAGGACAGCAAGAGAATCATTCATGATGAAAACAAAAGGTTATTTACAAAGTAAGAATAGAAAGAAAAATTCAAAGTGAATGTCCGAAGAGACTCTGAAATTTGCTCTTTATTCTAGAGTAAATGATGAAGTCAAATCTCTGAATAGAAAATTTTAAGTGACAACTAGAGGGGACAACATAAAACAGTATCATGAAATGTGTAGAGACTTAGAGGTAGAAATTGGCAAAGGCAGAACACACTCGGAATATTTTACATGGAAGGGACATAAGATAAAATTCAAGCCTCAAATTGTTCTATTGAAAAAATCCCTGGGCAAAACATTGAATGATGCAGAAAGCATGAAAAGCGAATGGAAAGAATACACAGAAGCCTTGTACTGAAAAGAACTCGCTGACATAACATTTCCAGAGGTAGCACATGAATGAGCATCAATAGTATCGAAGGAAGAAGCGCAAGCTGCACTGAAGGTCTTCTCCCAAATAAGGTCAAGGAATTGATGGAGCACCAGTTCATATGTTGAAGAAGTGGTGAAGCACTGGAAGAACTCATTCATGCATGCCTGGAAATTTTGGAGGCAGCTACTTAGCCAACTAACTGGAAGAAATCTATGTTTGATCCATTCCAGAGAAAGGTGACCCAACAGAATGTAGAAATTACAACACGATATCATTAATACTACATGCAAGTAAAATTTTGCTAATGATAAGCCAACAGAGGTTCCCACAATACCCTGAGAAAGACCTCCTAGAGATGTTGGCCATATTCAGAAAAGGATTGGAAATAGGAATGTCATTGCTAATGTCGGATGGATCTTGGCTAAAAGTAGAGACTATCAGAATTGTGTCTGTTTATATTTTATTGACTATGCTAAGTCATTCGACTGTGTAGTCTTAAGAAGAATAAAAATTCAGATGACTATATTATACTCCTGTGGAACTTGTACTTGAATGTGCTAGTCTGGGTAGACTAGAGAAACAAATTCATACCCTCACATGTGTGTAAGAAAAAGCATTATATACAAGATAAACTTAATATTGAAAAAACATCCCAGCCCAGTCCAGATCAAGCCCGTAAATCCAATATAGCTCATATGTCATGTCCAATACCAGTCTATATTCCTATTTAGACTCACGCAACATATGCAGTGATGCCGAATACAGGAAATCACAGGCCCGTAGGTGGAAAGTCTTGTGGATCCAGTGGCAGTGGAAGCATCTCAGCACTGGCAGGGGTTTCCATGTGGTTCCTTCAGCTCCAGGGCTTTAGCTTAGCTTCATGTGTCTTGTCTGAAGGAAGAGCAAGCAGAGAGTGCATCTGTCCTGCCTCCAGCAAGCTATTTCTCTCCAAATGTGGTCATCAAACAGCAACCTGATGGACGGGCTAAAATGTACCCCAATTCACTCTTAGAGTCTCAAATTGACAACATTAAGTAAGTACCATAATGGATCAAGAGGCAGTTGTGCAAACAGAACTAGAGAATTCTACATGATTTTAAAATTGGAAAATTATGCACTCAGGTTGCATCCTCTCATCATACTTATTCAATCTGTTTGCTGAGAAAATCATTAGAGCTCTCTTATAAGAAGAAGAAGGCAGCATCAGAATCAGAGGAAGATTTATTAGCAACCTGCAGTCTGCACGTGACACATCCTTGCTTCCGGAAGTGAAAGGATTTGAAGCACATGCTGATGAAGATCAAGGATTGAGGACTTGAGTATGGATTAAAATTCAATGTAAAGGAAATCAAAATCCTCACAAGTAGATCAGTACATAAAATCATGATAAACAGAGAATAGATTGACGTTGTCAAGGATTTTGCCTTTCTTGGATACACAATCAATTCTCATGGACCCAACAGTCAGGACATCAAAGGATTATTTCATTGGGAAAATCTGCTATACATGATCTCTTCAACATTTTGAAAAGCAAAGCTGTTTCTTTGAGAAGTACGGTGTGCCTGACCCGAAATGCCCACAGTATTTTTCCTTATCTCATATGCAATTGAAAGTTGGACATTGAATAATACAGACACTAAAAGAAGTGATGCATTTGAAACAAGGAGTTGGGGAAGAATATGGGAAGTACCATGGACTGCCAAAAGAGGAAACAAATCGGAGAACTAAGGCCAGAATATTCTTTACGGACAAGGATGGAGAGACTAAAGATATTATGCTTGGTTAAGTAGCAGATCAACAAAACAAACAAAGACCTTTTGCAAAATGATTTCACACAGTGGCTGCATTTGGGGACTCAAACATAAGACCAATTCTGAGCATGGCATGGGGCCAGGCGGCGCTTTGTTCTGTTGGACACAGGGTTTCTGTGAGTCACAATGGACTTGAGGACATCTACAATGACAAAAACAAACCTTGCATTCATTGAGGTTTTTCTTCTGGAAGACAAAAAAATATCTCCTTGAAAACCATTCAACAGTGTAGAAGAACATCTCAAGCAGAAACACACAGATCCTATTCTCACCAGAAGAGCCACCAGTGGAAAACACACCTGCATTTGTGGTTGCAGAGGCTGAGACCAGAGGCCTAAGAGATGGAGGCAAGGAGACCATGAGACACGATGGAAGAGCAGTACTAAAACTATTAGATTATGATCCAGATCATCAGGCCAGCTTCTGGGATCACAACATCAGAGGTCAAAGGACATATTTGAGGACCATTGAAACTTGACTACTGGCTGAGGAGAGGGGTTCCTTAGGATCAATCACCAATCTCTTTACTTACTGTTTACTGATCCTGACTTTTGGTACCCTATTAGCTTCCCCAATAAACTTCTTTCATAATGAGTATTATCTCTGAGTTCAGTGTGGCCATTGCAACCAAAGCCAGCAAAGAAGTAGTGTGCAATGGGAGGAATGGTTGGTGCCAGAATGGAGAAGAGGCAGATGGAGGCTGAGGAATGTCTACACTCTGTCTTGTGGCAATCGGGAAGCCGGAGGAAGGTAGATATGGGCCCCACTGTGGCTTTACTCATTATAAAATACAGAGAAAAAAGAAAAACATGGAATGAAATTTTAGTGGGAGAAAAGAGGAAAATTAATATTGGTCCTGGGAAAACAATGTACAGAAAATAAAAGAAAGGAAAACCATATGGTTCTGTCAGCATTTATCATCATTTAATTGCCAATTCCATATTTTTCTTAATACAAAATCAGCTAATAATTACCATCTGTATATTTATACTCTAAATTATGATCTTTCATGTAATAGGAATAAAAGAGCCATGATGCTGTGCATTAATAAACTATTTTGTAGAAGCAAAAATCAGTAACATTGGGAATGGAGAAATCTAGAAAAGAATGATTTCCCATTAATTTCACCTTCTGCCCCACCTCTCATATTAACCCATTTTGATCACTCCTTTTCCTGCTAGAACCTCGCCAGAATTTAGAGTCAAGCATTAATGGATAAAAATGTTGTGCTGAGACATGGCTCTGTGACTTGACATGAGTGACATAACTTCTTTGCATATTTTAATTTAATTGGCATTTTTTTGGATGGAAATTCTGTGTTTGGCAAATTATTTGCTGTCCTCTATTCTTAGAAGTGTCGTACTTAGAATACCAATGACTCACAGAATCTCTCTTCTTCCATCCTTTAGCTATTACACATCCTCTTTTTAAATAGAAAATTCTAAATTTCCAGTGAATGCTCTTGACCCACCACCTTCTAAATATATGTTTCCTTTGATGAATAGTTTCTGGATATATTAGCTAAACTTTTCCATATTTTTATTTTAATCTTTATATCCCCAATAAAAGCAGTATAGGTCTTGTGAGTTAGACATTAATCTGCTGACTTCAAGGTAAGTGGTTCAAGTCCACCAGCCATTCCTCTTAAGCAAGATGAGTCTTCCTACACCCATTTAGATGTAGATTATTATAAACCCTATATAGTATTACTATGAGTCAGAATTAATTCCATGAATCGTGAGACTACCATTAAAATTGTGAGTGACTTTTCATGTGTTACCGAGGATTCATTTATATATCTATTCTCTTATTAATTTTGTAAATGACATTTAGGAGCCATGTGGATTTGTTTTATTTGGTTGTCACTTAAGACATTAGTTTATAGAAAGTCATATATTCTGAATACCAGCATTTTTCTGCTTTATAAAAAATACATAAAAATGATTTCTTAATCTGTTATTTTAAAATTTACTTGTTAATAGCCATTTGATAAGCATAAATGTTCACTTTATATTGTTTAATGCTAATGTTTTCTAATTCCTGAGTAAGAAATATTTTCCTACTCTAAGGATTCAAAGATCCATCTATGTTCTCTTTAGGATTTACATTTATATTTATGACTATATAAAAGTTGCTGTTGTCAGTGCCATCGGGTCACTTCTGACTCACCGCTCCCCTGTGTACAACAGAAGAAACACTGCCCACACAGCCTCACATCCGTTCTTAGTTTTAATTCATTGTTGCAGCCAGTGTGTCAATCTAGTATTTTGATATGTTCCTGGCTTTCTCCTTTACCAAGCATAGTGTCCTATTCTAGGTACTGATGCGCTTGATATCATGTCCAATTCAGACTCACAGTGATCCTATAGGACAGGTTCGAGCTGCCCCTGTGGGTTTCTGAGACTGAAACTCTTTACCAGGGTAGAAAGTCTCCCACAAAACTGGAGCTGCTTTAGAAGTACTAACCTTAGAGTTAGCGGTTCACTACATAAATATTATGCCACCAGCCTCCTCCAGAGTGGACTCAAGCAAAATGAAATCTTTGACAAGTTCAATCTTTCCTCTTTCATTGTGTAGCTTACTGGCCTAAATGTGAAACTTTTAGTTATACTTAGCATTATGTTGTAATATATACTGAAGGCTTAGAATATAAACTATAAGAAGGTTATAGGATATATACTGTAAAAATCTTGTTCTTACAATAAAAAACATAAGGCACCAATGATACTGAAGTTATGAATATACAGATTATGTAGGCTTAAATTGCTTTACCATCTTTATGCATTCTTTGTATAATTGATGAAACCAATAATCCTGTTCTTACAATAAAAACCATAGGACACCATGATACTGAAGTTATGAATATACTGATATGTAAACTTAAGTTAGCCAAATCTATTTTAGCTGGACTTAACTTGCATAATCTTTACCCACATATGAATACTGAGGACTATTTCATTCGTGCTTGATCAACATAAAAAAATTGAACCCAGAAATCCCAGTGCATGCACATATGCATATGCATACAACTATGAGCACATGCACAACATACATACATATACATGCATAGGCATACATGTACGTATACGGGATAATCCAAGAACAGAAGTTTTTATTCACAAACCTAATTTGCATACAATATGCTTCATCTTGCCAAACCCCAATATAAGACTTATAAAATATGCATGATGTATAAGTTACCTTTTCCTATTTATGAATATACTGATCATGTAGACTTAAATTACTTTACATTTTTTATCTTCATTGGAAAATTATTTAGGCATTCTTTGTTTTTAGGAATCAGGAATCTACATATTAAGGCACTTTGGTAAAAGCCATCCTCCAGACTTGATGATACAGTCTTTTTGTTATAGTCCAGCTGCTCGAATTATTTACTCAATACACAGATTGAGAAAGAATACAACATGTGTCCCATTTTTCCTGATTTGAAACAATACAACCTTCCATTGTCCTCTTTTTAAAATTGACTCGTGGTCCAGATTCAGTCCTGCACGATAACAGTTAAATGTTCCGGAATTCACATTCCACATTTGTGGCTAGAAATGATGGAGAAACACAATATCATCAGCTCAGTAGAGGCCAGGGGCCAAGTGAGATATAGATGACCAGTTGTTCATATGTGAGCTCAAAGTGAAGGTAAAGAAAGAAAATTAAAGTCCACAAGAGCAAAAATAAGACTTTGAGTCTAGCCCAACTAAATGATATAAACAACTCAAAAACAAATTTGCTTCACTGAACACTAATTAATGACACAAGATCTGACAAGCTGTGGAATGACATCAAGAATATAAAACCTCAAGAAATCAAAATGTCATTAAAATATAGGAAAGAAAGGATCAAAGTGGATGTCATAGAGACCCTGATACTTGGTCTGAGTCACAGAGTAGTTAGAGTAAGTGCAAGAAATGATGAAGTCGGGGCTGAACAAACATCCCAAAGAGCAGTTCACAAGAAGACATATCTTACCTTGACATACGCGAAGGCATAGGATCGGAAGCCCTGCCACATGCACACACAGAAAGGACAGTCAGCAGACACTAAACTAAAAGAACTAAAAAACCTTCAAGCCTCAAGTTTCAATATTGAAAGGTTCTATTAGCAAAATATTTTCCAGTGTAGGAAGCCTATAAAAAAGACGAAAAGAATATAGACTCACTGTACCGAAAAGAACTGATCAACATTCAAAATGAGTTTGAGGCTTCATATGACAAAGAACCAATTGTACAGAATGAAGAAGTCCAAGCAGAATGTAAGGTGTTCTTCCAAAACAAGTCTCCAGGAATTGCTGGAAAACCAAGGAAAATATTTCAACAAGCTGAGGAAGCACTGGAACACTCATCTATGCCAAGACATTTTGAAAATTAATACCTGGCCAACTGAATAGATATGCATTGTACCTATTCCAGAGAAAGGTGACCCAATTGAATCACCAAATGATAGAACAATATCATTGATATCACAAGCTAATACAATGTTGCTGCAGATCAGTCACAAATGGTTGCAGCAGTTCTTCGAGAGGAAGCTGTCAGAGGTGCAGGTCGGATTCAGAAGAGGATTTTGAATAAGGGATTTCATTGCTGCTATCAGACGAACCTTGACTGAAAGCAGAGAATACCAGAAAGGGGTTCACTTGTGTTTATTGACTATGAAAAGGAATTTGACTGTGTGAAACATAAAAAAAAGAATAACCTTTAGAAAATGGAAATTCCAAAACAAATAAGTGTGCTTATGTGGAATTTGTCCATGAATCACAAGGCAGTTATGCTAACAGAACAGGGGTTACTACATGATTTAAATCAGGAAAGCTGTGCATCAGGGTCGTATCTTCTCACCATACTTATTCAATCTGGATGCTCAACAATGCATGAGAAAATTTGATTCTATGAAGAAGAATATGGTATCAAGATCAGAGGAAGACTTATTAACCTGCACAAAGCAGATGACACAACCATGCTTCTAACAGTAAGGTGGTCTTGAAGGACTTGCTGATGAAGATCAAGCCTTCAATATGGGTTTAAACTCTATGTAAAGATAACAAAAATCTTCCCAGCTGAAACAGTAGGAGACATTGTAACAAGAAGAGAAAAGATTGACCCTGTAGCATTTCATCTTGCTTGGGTTGTACAATCAGTGTTCAAGGAAGCCAGTCAAGAGAACAAATAACATGTGGCATTGGGTAAATCTGCTGTACAAGATCTCTTTAAAGTGATGAAAAACTAGGATGGTATTTTGAGTGCCTGACCCAAGCCAGGGTAGATACATGTGACAACTGGATGGACATTGAGTAAGGATTATCAAAGAAGACACGATACATTGGAATTATGGTGCTGGTGAAGATTATTGAAAGAATGAAGGCCTGACAAAGAACAAAGAGTTCAGTCATGGAAGAAGTACAGCTTTTTAGAAGCAAGGATAATGACATTTCATATCAAGTATTTTGGACATCTTATCAAAAGAAATCTATCCCTCTAAAACAGCGGTTCTCAACCTGTGGGTCGTGACCCCTTTGGGGGTTGACCGACCCTTTCACAGGGGTCACCCAATTCATAACAGTATCAAAATGACAGTTATGAAGTAGCAATGAAAATAATTTTATGGTTGAGGGGGGTTACTACTACATGAAGAAGTGGATTTGAGGGTCGCAGCATTAGGAAAGTTGAGAACTACTGCTCTAAAAGGACACCATGTTTGGTAACATAGAGGGGAAGCCAGAAACATCCTTGACCATTGGATTGACACAATGGCTGTAACAATGGACTCAAGTACAATTATATTGGTGAGGACGGCGCAGGACCATTCTGTGCTTTGTTTTGTTATGAGCTGAATCTGCGTAAACCAGTAACTCCAGGTCCATGCACATTTCATTATCTGCTTTACCTGGTGTTCTCAGGCTGTGCTTTGAAAATTATTGTTCTATTTTTTCACTTCATATCTTGTATTTGTTTTAGCTATTCTACATTCAAGAGCACTTTCAAATTTATGTTTCAGATTTCTTCTGACATCCACTTTGATTTTTTCTCTTTCCTGTCTTTTAAATGATCTTTTGTTTCCTTCATGTCTGATGCTTTAATAGCATCCAAAGTTTGTCAGGGTTTTTTAATTGGTGTTCAGTGTGTCAAACCTGTTCTTGAGAGTTTATGTATATATGATTGATTGTATGTTTACCTTCTATGAAATATATATATCACAATGTTGATAGGGTAAGAGGGTTTGTGCTAATTATCCTTCAAAATTGATGCCTATATTTTACATAATTTGTTAAAAATATACATATTTACATTTTTATTATTAAAAAATAGCTGCATATGCATGACCTATTTTGAACTTTGAATTGTGTTCCAATGATGTTTGGTCTTTCCTCATGTCAATATCAAACAGTTTTATTATTTTAGATTTAAAGTCAATCTTGAAAATGCATACTGTGGTCTTTTTAACTTGTTTAGTTTTCAAGATTGTTATATAAATCTATGTACATTGGTATCGTTTTTAAATTCAATCCAACTATAAAAATATCAGAAGTTTTTTACAATTGCTACTGAGATAGTGAGAGATGATAAGTTTGAATTAAATCTGCTCAGAATTTGTATTGTAGTAATGACTTCTATACCTATGAATGTGACCTTGTTTGAAGAACTAGTATTTTAAACAAAGATATTAAAAATGCCATACAGAAATGAACTGGATCTGAGTCTTAATAATTTCTAAGTTTTTGTCTTACACAAAAGATCTGACTTCAGGTCTGGCACACATACAAGAGAATGATAACATGTTAGAGTCTCTCTACAAATAAAGGAACACACCAAGAACAGGCGAGGGCTATAGAAGTTAAGGGAATACTGCTGTGCAGCGGGTCATGCACAGCATGGCTAACGAGAAGGTCAGCAATTGGAACCCAGCAGACGTGGCCTAAGGAAAGGTGAAACCATCTGCTGTCTGATACACAGTCCTGCCGGACCCTCTAGGTACATGCGATTTTTCCTATAATCAATTTGATACTAGTGTTTCCTTTCCCTTTTTTTAAATAGAAGCTGAAGGAGAGAAGGACTCATCTTTCTCTAGAGTCAACAAAGAGAGCATAACCCTATTGATTCCCTTTTTAGACTCTTTCCCTTGAAAAAGTCTTTCTGTTTTTAAGGCTACCAAATTTATAATATTGTGTGATGGCAGCTCAAGGTCTCTAAAACAACTGATATTATCTCCACCTGGAGATAAATTGATACAGAATGGAACTTAGCCACACTATTTCTTCATATTCATGGCCACCATGGCATATATTTCCATTGTACAGATCTTCTAAGTGATTTCTTTATTTCTTGTTTATTTTTTTCAGTAATTTTTAATAGTGTTCAGTGTCGACTTTTGTCTCATCTATTGATAGGTGTTCTCCTAATGTTTAATATTTATTTTCCTTTAAATTTAATTTTCCATGGTAGCAGCCAATGTGTCAAACCAGCTCATTGAGAGCCTTCTTTTTCACGCCTCGCCCCCCTCTTTACCAAACATGCTGTCCTCCAGAGACTAGTCTCTTCTGACAAAGTGCCCAACATTTGTAAGAAAAATTCTCCTCATCGTTGCCTCTAAGGAGCATTCTGGCTGCACTTTAAGACAGATCCGTCTCTCCTTTTAGCAGACTATGGTAGTTTCAATATTCTCCAACACTACAATTCAAATACATCAATTCTTCAGTTGTCTGTGTTAAAGTCTAACTTTCACATGCATATGAAGATACTATGGCTTGAGCCAGGTGAACCTTAGTAATCTCAAATTAACATGCTTGCTTTTCAATACTCTAAAGAGCTTTCATGCAGCAGATTCACCCAATGCAATGACTGGCTTGATTTCTTAACCACTGCTTCCATAAACACTGTGGATCAAAGCAAGACAGAACCCTTGATAATCTCAATACTTTGTCCATTTTCCTACTGGTTCAGTTGTGAGACTTTTGGTCTTCTTTACATTGAGTTTGCAATCATAACAAAGATTTTGATTCTTGACCCTCATCAGCAAGTGCTTCAAGAAATCCTCACTTTCTGGAGCAAGGTAGTGTCATCTGCATATTGCAGTTAGTAATAAGCCCTCCTCTGATCCTGATGCTGAATTCTCCTTCATGTAATCCAACTTTTCTGAATATTTGCTCAGCATACACATGGAAAAGTATGCTGAGATATACAATCCTAACACATACCTTTCCTGATTTTCAATATGTATTCTTCCCTTATTCTGTCCACACAACTGCCTCGTGGTCCATATTCAAATTCTAGATGAGCACAACCAAGGATTCCAGATGTCCTGTTCTTCTTAAGGTTATTCATAGTTTGCTATAATCCACACAGTCAAATGCCTTGGCACAGTCAATCAAACAAGAGTAAACATCTGTCTGGTATTCTTTGCTTTCAGCCAAGATCCATCTGACATTAATAATGATAGCCCTGTTCCACATCCTCTTCCGAATCTGGCCTGAAATGCTGGCAGGTACTTGTCAATGTATTGCTGCAACCATTGTCGGATGCTTTTGCAGTTGATGCATACATTTGAATAATAATTTCACTGATTGGATTTACTTGAATGCAGATAGATGTAATCCTATCAGAGACAATATCGTATGTCAAGCTAAATCTTGAATGTTCTTTTTGACAATGAACGAATGCCATTCCTCTTGCTTGTGTCATTTCTGGCATCATAACCCAAATGATTTTCCTATTGAAAAGGGCCAATTTCAGCTCACTAATGACTCAAATATCAATCTTTATTTGTTTTGTTTCATTTTTTACCACTTCCTATTTTCCTAGATTCATAACCCATATAGTCTAAGTTCTGAGTATTAAACTATTTTTATAGCTGTTTCTTCTCCTTTTGAGTTGTGCCCATCAGCAAATGAAGACATTGAAGGCTTCACTCCTGTGGACATTACTGTCTCGTGGCACCAAAGGAGTCCACTCAGAGAGCTCCTCTTCAGTCACATTTTAAGAGCCTTCTGACTGGAGGGTCCCACCCTCTTTCTCTCCTACAACATTCTACTTCCATTCATTAGACTTTCAGCATCTCACAATGTTTCAATACTCGACCTAAAATTTCAGTGGCTACTTCTGCTGAAGTAGGCAACCAATTCAGGCTCTTTCTAGTCTGGAAGCTCTGCTGCTGCCTCTTCACGTTTAATGGCCGTGCTGACATCTGAAGTAGCAGGACATAGCTTTTAGCATCATAGCGACAGGCACACTGTACAAAAGTCTTAGAAACTGACAGGCAAGTAGTGGGGGGACCTCTAGTTTCCCTCACAAACAGGAGATCAAGAGGCGGCAAAACAGTCACAGGATCCAGGGCAACTAATCAAACAAGTAGCCCAAACTGCTTGCTATAGCTGGAGAGGTGGAACATCTGGAAATAAGCAATCGGTCCTGTTTATACAAGTAAAGGAGGATTCTTATTTGTGTCAAGATGGCTACCAGCACCCTGGGCCAGCAGCTTTTCTCGGATAGCTACAAGCCTCTGAGTGTGTTTGTTACTGGTGGCTCAGCACCAAACTTGCTCACATGCTAAGTCAGAAAGGGCAGATCACAAAGATGGAATCTTAACCTTTGGGGCTCTCATGGAAGTGTGCTTTCTGCCTTCTGATGTCAAAAGTACAAGTAGAGGACATAATGATCACTTCTGGACAAGGTGGGTTATTTCTAGTTTCACCTCATCCTGTGCCTTCAAACTGGACCAAATCCACTGGCAGATTCCAACTTTGTGAATTTTATGGGAGTAGAAAGTTCCTCTAATCCCACTGAGTGGCTAGACACTTGGAATTGCTGATGTTGAGATTAGAAACCTAACATATAATATATTATCCCACCAGGGATCTCTCCTGTGACTCACCTCCAGCTTTTCTCCAGTAAGTAGACAGTCTGCAGTTAAAGGAATAGCTTAAAATGGGAAGTTGCTGCTGTTGGGGCTGAGTCCCTCTTGTTTCAAAGGGGCCCAAGGTGCAACAGTAAGAAAAACTTCTTGGTCCTGGGTCCTCCTCCAAACTGTTATGGTCAAATCCATTGCTGTAACCACTGTGTCAGTCCATTTCTTTGAAGGACTTCCTCTTGTTTACTTATGTTCTAATTGACAAAGTCTAATGTTCTTTTGCAGGACTGGTGTCTCCTGAAGCCTTGTCCAAACTCTGTGAAAGGCAGTCTGACTTCCCACCTTTTCTGAGGCTCATTCTGATAGTACTTCTTCTAAGAGAGATTTGGTAGTTGATCTGCCACCCCCAGAGTACTTTCAACATTCTTCACCAGCACCCCAATCTAAATGCATCAACTTTTCTGTGGAATGGAAGTTAATATATATATATTTTTAAAAAACTATAATCCCAAGTGTAGAGGGTAGGATTTACAATAAATCACAGAATGGAGGGCTATGGCTAGAAGGACCATATTAGAGAAATTAGTTATACCCCAGTTATTAATATCAATAAAAAGAATGGGATAATCATGCTGATAATAGATATTTATCTATCAATATTTTTGTTAGGTTTTGTCATCAAGTCTACATTGTTTTTATTGTTATGGAGTTTAGTCTTTCTCATATTACTCCAATGTACAACAGAACAAATGCTTTCTGGTCCAGCAATATCCTCACACTCATGTTTTGTTTAAGCTCATGGTTGCAGTCACCTTGTCAATTCATCTTGCTGGAGACTTTCATATTTTTACCGACCTCTGGTTTTACCAAGCATAATGTCTCTCTCCATTGACGGGTTCTTGCTGGTCATATGTCCAAATGCATGGAACTATTGTCGCAGTCCCCATTTCTAAGGAGCACTCAGGATGTACTTCTTTCAACACACATGTGTTCACTCTTCTGGTAGTCCATGATATATTTAATGTTCTTCACCGAAACCATAAGTTAAAGGCAGAAGATTTTCTTTTGTTTTCCTTACTCATTTGTTAAGCTCTTGAATGCATATAAACTCCAAAACTAAACTCACTGCCATCAAGTCAACTTCAACTCACAAAGACCCTATAAGACAGAGTAGAACTGACCTTGTGAGTTCCGGAGGCTTTACAACTTTAGGGAAGCAGAAAGCCTCATCTTTCTTCTATAGAGTAGCTGGTGGTTTCAAACTGTTGATGTTGAGTTATCAGCCCCATGGAATCCACCAGGCCCCCAGGCTTGAATGCACAGAAGAAAATACTATGAGTTGGCTCCAGGTCACTCTCCTCCTTTTGAACACTTGCCCAGTGCAATGCATCGTTTGAATTTCTGATGGCTGCTTCCATGGTCACTGATTTTAGGTCCAAGTAAAATAAAATCTTGGACAATTTTGACTTTTTCTTCATTTGTCATAACATTGCTTGTTGGTCCAATTGTGAGGTATTTTGATTCATTTATGTTGAGGGACAATTCACAAGGGACCCAGGTCTTTGTAAGTCATCAAAAGTTCTTCAAGCATACTTCACTTTCAGTAGAAATATTGTATCATAAGCATACCTCAAGTTATTAAGGATTCTTCCTCTAATAAGTATGCCATAATCTTCATATAGTCCAAATTCCTTAATCATTTTCTTAGCATACAAATTAAATTTGTATGGTGAAAGGATGTAACTGAGAAGCATATATTTGTTAAACTGCCTAATTTATCTTTGTTCAATTTACTGCCTTTTGAGCCATGTTCGGTCTCCTCATTAGTATAATTATTAAAAATCCTCATTATTTCATTCATTGTTATGCATAATTTGTTATGATTCACACTGTTCAATACCTTTTCATAATCAATAAAGCATCAACATATTTCTGCTATTCTCTACCTTTAGTGGATCATATTTCTGCTGATCTATCTAATATCAGCAAAGACATATTTCATTCCATGTTCTCTTTCGAACCTGGCTTAAATTTCTAGCAATTCCTTGCCAATTTACTACTGTAGCCATGTTTTAATTATTTTCAGCAAAATCTTACTTTTAGATGATGTTTATAATATTGTTCAATCATTTCTGATTTGTTTGATCAACCTGTTTGGAATGAGCATATACATGAATATCTGGTTGGATGGTGAGGAAGTCTCTCAAATTTCTTGGCATAGACAAGGAACAGGTCCAAAGTACAAGATTTCAGGGTCACTGTGAGTCAGAATTGACTTGATGACATTGAGTTTTGTTTTGTTTTTATTTTGCACATGTTGGAATCATCTCAAAGACAACTAGCAACAATAACAACAATATTAATGATAATATGTGGTGATTACATAATTCATTTTCCAAGCTGTGACAGCTTTAGTACTATAAAAGTACATTACTGTTTTATTTATGAATAAATTTATTTTACATCACTGTTGTTGTATTCACTACTGACTTCACTCAAAACCATTTTCTTAAGCTTAAACCTATTTTGAAAAAAAAGAAAGTAATATTTTTACATATTATGCTAAATAAAAAATTGATTCTCTACACATTTAAAATTGCCTAAAGTTTTATCGATAAATATTCATGTATGTTCACTTATGTTTAAGTTAAATCTGAGTCTAATAGTACATTCATTGATATTTTTCAGAGTATATCTTCTTTTACTATGGCCTTAATAATTTTCATTGTTTGAAAACCAGCAACAATGTTCTCAAAGTTGTATTTTCTAGTTAAGAAATATAAAACCTTTTTTAATGCATTATTTTCCTTCAACATTTTTTCTCTGATGCTCATCCGTTTATCAACAAAGAAAATACTCTTTCTATTTCTAAAGCACTTAGCAACCTGAGAACAGATATGATAAATTAAAGGTATTCTCAAATATTTTTACTGATATATTATTTGTTTGTTTGTTTTTTCCTGCCTCCAACCAACACACACATAGGGTTGAAAGTAGCCATGTTGTACTATCATGATTTACTAGTGTTTGTCAATTTAATTTACAGAAACTGGCCTTCATGTTTTGGTTAGTTATAATAAACAGTACATAGGTTTCCAATTAAGTGTAGAATATTAATAAAATATTTTTCTAGGGGGTTGAGATATTTCAAATCATAAATATATTGAATTTCAAAATTGAATCTTGTTTAGCTGAAAGGTGAACTTTATCTCTCACCTTTCAATTTTTTTAAATTTAATAAATCTTTTTATTGGGGCTCATACAACTCTTATCACAATCCATACATACATCAATTGAGTAAAGAACCCTTATACATTCGTTGCCCTCGTCATTCTCAAAATTCACCTTCTACTTGGGTTCCTGGAATCAGCTCGTTTTCCTTTTTTCCCCCTCCCCCTCTCTCCCTGCTCCCCTCTCCATCCTGAACCCTTAATAGTTTATAAATTATTAATTTATCTTATCTTACACTGCCCAGGTCTCCCTTCACCCACCTTCCCATTGCCCATCCCCCAGAGAGGAGATTACACATGATCCCCAAGATCGGTTCTCCCTTTCTACACTCCCTTCCCTCCCGGTGTTGCCCTCACCTTTCAATTTTAATTTATTCCTTTATAAGAATGCAGTTTAATGATTTCTTGTTTCAAAATTTTAAGTAATATCTACCTATAAATTCCTTATTTTAGTAAGATGTGCTTTCTTCATGAAGCTTCACTAGAATTTGCATTTGCATTATTTTTGTCAAACCAAATAATATATCCTCAAAGCTTGGATTTTTAAACTGAACTTCTAATTTATAATTCTGCTAAATATATCAATTTCAAAAAATCGAGTTCCAAAAGACACTTTTACATAAGTTCATTGAGCGAAACTTTAAGACAGCTCTGAGAGTTAAGTAGTATTCTTTAAGGAGCCTCTGAGGGCCCCAATCATGCAGGGCATGGCTAAGTTACATCAAATTGGCTGTGGATCAGAGCTACACTTTGCACAAGAGCAAAACACTGTTCAGTTTTGCACCAACCGTACAGTCTTTGTCACGTTTGAGCCCGCAGTTGCCACCATGATAGCAATCCACCTCCTTGCTTATCTTCTTCTTTTTCACTGACCCTCTATTTGACCAAGTACTTTTCCAGAGATTGGTCTTTCCTGATAACATGTCCAAGGTACATAAGATGATGTCCCTCAGTTTTTGCTTCTTAGAAGAATTCTCATCTCTTGTCTGCAAGTGTGGTGGTTTGTGTGTTGTGTGGTTTGTGTGTACTGTGGTGGTTTGTGCGTTGCTGTGAGGCTGGATGCTCTATCACGGGATTTAAAGGCCAGAAGGGTCGCCAAATGAGAACAATTTTCACCAGAGCGTCCAGACTAAGAACAGAAAATGAAAGACTCAGCTCCCCACTGCAGAAAAGGGAGCTGGTGAAATCCTTATGCCTAGCTTCAACACATTGTTAAATACTGAAGGCCTAACATTGGAAGCCGAACATTGTCTGAGCTAGTGTCTGGATATGGGCCCCTCAGGTCGGAAGGCATTCAAATTGTGACTAGAGGGGAGCTGACTTCCCAGAGTGTAATCGGCAGTGAATCAGGAGCAGCTTGTGGATGTGGAGACTTTGGGATCTTCACGTATTGCTGTGTCATTCTTCAAGGTCAGGAAAACAGCTGCAAAAGTCTGCTAGTGATCAGAATTTGATATGCACAAGGATGAATCTAGGAAAATTGGAAGTGTTCAAAAATTAAATGGAACACATAAAGGTTGATATCCTAGGCATCAGTGTGTTGAAATAGTCTGGGATTGTCCATTTGAATAAGGAACCATATGCTTTATTATGCCAGGAATAACACAATCAAGAGGAATGGCCTGGCACTCATTGTCAGAAAGAACATTGTAAAATCAATCATGAAGTACAATGCTGTCTGTGATAGGATCATTTCTATCTGCCTTCAAGGAAATCCAATCAATACAACTGGTATTCAAATGTACGTACCAAACACAAAAATTAGTCTTGAAGAAGTTGAAGACTTCTACCACCAATTTAAGTCATAAATTGCTCAAACATGAAATCAATATGCCTTCATAATTATTGGCTATTGGGATGCAAAAGTTGGGAACAGAGGAAGGAACAATATTTGGAAAATATAGAGTTGGTAATAGAAATGAAGCTGCAGATTCATGATAGAAATTTGTGCTACCAACCATATGTCGTGCCACAAACACCGTTTTCCAACACAAAATGGGACGATACACATGCGCATCTCCACAAGAAATACACAGAAATCAAAGGGAATACATCTGTCGAACGAGATGATGGAGAAGCTGGGTGCCAGCAGCTAAAACCAGACCAGGAGCTGACTGTGGAGCAGACAGTCAATTGCTCAGAGGTAAGCTCAGGAAAAAGTGAAGAAAATGCAAATAAGATTACAAGAGCCGAACTAGGATCTTGCATGCATGCCGCCGGGATTTTGAGAACATCACAAGAGCAGATTTGACTTGTTGAACACTAATCACACACAACTTGATGAGTTGTGGGACATCACAAATATCATTTATGGGGGAAGCAAAGGGTCATTAAATAACAAGAAATAAAAGATCCAAGTGGATGCCACAGAAGACTCCGAAACTGGCTATTGATTGTAGAGTCGCTAGAGCAAAAGGAAGAAATGATGAAGTGAAAAAAAAGAGCTAAATAGAACATTTCAAAGGACACCTTGAGAAGACAAAGCCAAATATTATAATGAAATGGGCAAAGACCTAGAATTCGAAAAACAAAAGGGAAGAACAGGATCAGTCTTAAACTGAAAGAACTCAAGAAAGATATTCAAATTTTGAGTTACTATATGAAATGATTAGATGGGAAAATGTTCAAAGCTGCAGGAAACAGCAAAAGAGGATGGAAAGAGGACACCCGATCACTGTGCCAAAACAGCCTAGTGGACATTCAACCACGTCAGGAGGTAGCATATGAGCAAGAACCTCTCCGTGGGAGAAACATCAAGCTATCTGCTCCGGTAACTATTTATAGCCTTAGAAACTCTGCACAGGAGGTGATTCAATGGCCATAAGTTTATATGTATAAATATGCAAATGAATACACACACCCCCAACCTCGATCTACCTAGACACATAGATACATGTATATTCTATACAAACATGTCCATATGTTTATATCTGTACACATATATATCTATATACCTACTTATATAACCATACGCATAGTTTAGGTTGTTGATAGGTTGCAAATTTGAAACTTTAGCAAAAAAAAATGCCCATTAATGTAATGTACTTCTTAGTTACAAGACTGACCATGGTTAAAGTCTGAGCACTTCACACTCACATGATGGTACCCTTTCCATCATGAAAACCAACGAGTACGTGCTATCTTGAGAAGATTCTCCTTTCCCCACTGTTACACATCCACCCCTGGTAACTGCCAATGAGTGCAGAAGACCTGGTGATTTCTAATTGACAACCTACTTTAGCAGCTCAACGCATAATCTCTATGCCTCAGGCCTCCTAGATAGAGACTAAGCAATCGATAATGTTAGCTTGTTGTTTAAAAATTGATGGGAAAAGTAGAGGACATTTAAGATAAAACATGATTATACTTAAGAGGGAAGTAAATTGTCATTTCTCCCCATGAGATGGTTCTGATTCTTGGAAGCCAGAATTCTGCAAGGTGCTATGATTCATAGAGTCAGAGCCTCCAGCAGCCAACAATTCCTAAAACAGCACGACTTTGGAGTTGCCGGGCTAGAGAAATATTTAATGGGCATAAATAAGATAGTTAAGTGAACACAACTGGGAAAAATAATTTCAGGAATTGTTCTTCATGTAAACTGCCTAAATCTCTCCTACACCCAGAGGACAAAAGGGGTCCTGGTGGTAGAGAGGCTAGAGGGCTTGCCTGCTAGCTAAAGGGTCAGCAGTGCAGCTCACGCGTTGTTCAATTTAAAAAGCAATGGCAGTCTGCTTCGGTAAAGATTTACAGCCGTGGGAATCCTATGTTCCTCTAGTGGAGACTTAATCTGCAGCAGAATGGATGGGGCAGCAATAAGTCTACGTCTTCTGTATGCTGAGAGAGAGCAGGGGCTGCTAAGGGGAGTGGAAATAATGCAATCATAAGATTAAACAACAGACTTATGAAGGTAAAGAGAAAATTTGCCATTTTATTAAAATTAGCCTTCCAAATGTCAAAGAAAATATTCAAGCAGTCAAGACTTCCATATCTGCCGTGTGATCGGCACTGTTTAAAAGCTGCCTTTGAAAGATTGTTAGCAGCGGCATAACCAGAGAACACTGTGACTTTCGTAAAAAGAAATCAAAGCAGGAAACTAATTCCAATGAAAGACGCCGTGAGACATAAAGGACAGTCCAGCACATCCTGGATGTGCAATGAGGCAAAGCGCACTAGAAACGCTCTCTTAGGCAAGACCTCCTCGGTCTTTCCCAGCATCCATTGCAAGGTATTTCTAAAGTACCATGAGCAAGCCCATCCAACATATTTTTATTAGAATTTTCAGATAATTATAATATGACACCAAATTGACTGCAATAATTACAGTTTATTTTGATTTACTTTTGAAAATCCTATGTAGTGTTATCAGATCATAATGTCTAGTCTTTAGAACTTAATATGAATCATTGATAAATGTTAGTGCCCAAGGAAACAAGACACATATCTATGATATAACAAAATGATTTTTCTTAACTATTTCACAAAATACAAAACTTCGTGGGGGAACTTTGGAACTTCTTAATGAGAATCTGGAAGGTCTTTTTATAGGTTTTGCGGTTGTGCTAGGTCATTGGAGGTAAGGCTGTGAAAGTGAAGGTGTGCTTTGGATCAGGAGTTCAAAGGCAATAGAATATATGAAAAGTATTCTTACTGCTGTTAGAAAAAAAATCAAGGTTTTGAAAGGAAAAAAAAGCTGTGATAGCTAGTGTGGGTGGTGTGGTGAATGGAGGGTGGAGGTGGGGAAGAGGGAAACCAATAGGTCAGAGGGTAGGCATGCTAACACTTGAGTAAAAAAATGATATTTTAAATAATTTTCATCTTGAAGGTGGGGAACCATGTAGTAGACTTATTTTATAGGAGCAGAAAATACTCAATTTTCTAGTGAGAAAAAATATTTGGTTATCTTTGTAGTAATAGAGCATCCATATCTTTACCTTCTGTTCAGAAATAAATACAGATTGAGATTTTTTTAAATATCAAAATATTTGTGACATTTTGTGTATTTTTTAAATGTTTATTTCAGTAGAAAACACTACAGTCTGTAAGCTATCAAATTCCACAGCCTTTTATCTTCTTTTCCATGATTATACTATGTGGATGTAGCTGTTATTCGATACTGTCGAGCTAGTTCCGGATGATAGAGTTAAACCCTGCTCACCCCTACGTCATCCTCACAATGACTGCGATGCTTGCCACACTGTGTGACTTCATCTCACTGAAGGTCTTCCTCTTTGTCACCCAGCCTCTACGGTACCAGGAGCCCTGGTGACATAGTGGGCTATGCGTTGCATTGCTAACCACAAGTCAGCAATTAGAACCCATCAGCATCCATGGGAGGAAGATGAGGAATTCTAGTCCCACAAAGTTCATCTCAGAAGCCCACTGGAGTAGTGATATTCTGTCTCATAGAGTCATTGTGAGTTGGAATCAACGTGATGTCAGTGAGTTTGGTTTATACTTTAGCAAGCATAATGTCCTTGTCCTCCTGATTACATGTCCAAAGTACATGAATTGAAGTCTTATCAGGCTCACTCCTAAGGAACATCCTCTTTGTACTTCCATGATATACACTTCATAGTATATTCAATGTTCTTTGCCACCTCTGCGATTCAAAGGTGTCAACCCTTTATGGGTCTTCTTTATTCATTGCCCAGCTATAGTATGCATATGAGGTGACTAAAAACACCATGACTTTCATGGTGATCAAAAGATAATTAGTAATACAATTTATAATCAGAGGATTGACCCTCATAGCCTTAAAATGTGAGCATGGGTTATGATGGTGAAAGTCTAAAATCAATATATAAAGCCCTTGTATAGATTAAGCAAGCATTTAATTCCCTTGGTCCACTGACTAGTGACGTGAATAACTTGTCCTCAGATGGAGTGCATTGGAAAGAAGATTTCTGTAAATATTCTTAGGTTCAAATTTAACATCGTACTGTCTATTTCCCTTTTGATCCATTTTTAACTCCTTCTACTTTTTATTATTTTGTGCTTTCTTTTGGATTGAGGTTTTCCTATGTTGTTGTTGGCATCTTTTTAATATTCTGTATATGAAATCAGGGATAGGCACATTTATAGAGCCAGTAAGTAATCATTAATTATGGGCTATGACAGGGGAGCTGGGGGGAAATGAGCAGTATCAATAATAAAGGATGTAAGGCGAAAACAATATTTTAAAATGTATTGTGATGATAAATGCACAACTCTTTTAAATATGTTTAAACTAATGAATTGTATGGCACACAAATCATATGTCAATAAAACTGTTTAAAAATAAAATAAATTCTGAAATTAAAAAAATACAGCTCTGCGGATCGGCTCTGGTGCAAAAGTGCCATCTTTGCTCTTTAGCACTCCCAAGACATTGCTTTAGCATTTTTGAAGATTTTTGAATTATGTTGAAGTGTTACCAGGACTGGAGGCTGCAGTCTTTGCTCTTCGTCAGTAACTACTTCAAGTGCTCTTTACTTCAATAAGCAAAGTTGTGTCATCTGCATGCCATAGGTTGCTGATGAGCCTTTCTTGATCCCACATGATTCTTCATATAGCCCACCTTCTCAGCTTGTGTACTCAGCACACAGATGGAATAAATGTAGTGAAAACGTACAAAACTGATATATACCCAACCCATCTTATAGCACCAATGATATCCCTTGCTTCATGAGCTTTGTTGAATTTGGTTTGGATTTTTGGAAATTCCCTATTATATTTGCTTATATTAAAAGATATTTACTATTACACTTAGATGGAATTGCACAGTGAATAATTGTGGGAATAATAGTAGCATTATATACATATATTGAGAGATATAGATATATTTGAGGTCCAACTTATGCAAACTTCTTAAACATAACCAAATACCTCGAAGGAATGAATCGCTGGAAACAACAGGCACCGCGTAGCTGACAGATGGCCATAGAGATATGACAGAGTTCACAAAGACTATGTTCTTCATCTTACCTTGTTGTGTAGCTACTAGGGCCTTAAAATCTGGGGTGCAGCCAACTCAGTTGCAATTATTGGTCTCTCCTTATCTGGAAAAGAGAATGATGAAAACTGGAAAACATATGGAAAAAATTAGTCCAAAGGACTAGTGGATCACCAAATCATCACTCTCCATGACCCTGAGACCAGGAGAACTAGATGGCTCCACTATAACTACCAATTACTCTGAAGAGGATCACATTAGAAGGTCCTGGTTGAATGGGAGAAAAATGTGGACCAAATTAAACTCACAAAAGAGACCAGCCTTACCCCTTACTTGGAGACTGGCTCAGCCTCCAAAATGATGACCCTTAGCAAACCTTTAGATCTGAACTGACTTCATCCTCATAATACAATAATCCATTAAATCTCTAAGATGAACCAGAGTTAGGTAGAAAAATTTAGGAATGAATTTGGGGTTCAGACCTAAACCTAGCTCCCATTTAAGAACAATTAGCTCTCACAAAATGGCCCTACTCAAGCAATACTCACCCTCATGAAGAAAGCATGGAAAATACAGGTGCTGCAACAGAGTGTGGTGAAGGTTTTTGATGGCGCCAGGCTCTCAGGAAGAATAGCGTCTGAGGTTGTAAAGGCATGTTTTCAAGTAGTCCTCTAAGTGAGACATTAACAAAGCCCCCGTGGAAGAGGCATACTCGCGTCTGTGAGCCAAGGGCGGTAATTGATAGCATCCACATCTGAAGGACAGAATGGTATCAAAGCTTCCATTGTGAAATTCTGGTTTTCAGAAGCTATATATTACAGTGGAAGCCCAAAATACACTTGCAGGTTATACATATAGAATAAGCCTCTGGTGATTTACCTCTGACTAAATGAGGGCTGGGAGTAGCCTGGCTACCAGACCGAGAGTATTGGAGAAATGGTTCCAGCAAATTAAAATGAAAAATCTTCCTGGAAGGGTAAATTTTTTTTTAACTTTTTCTCCCTTTTGATACACTTTGAGCTTGATCTGGTTTTTAATATTATGTTTTCTTTTTTTTTTCAGAATTGAGATTTAGCTCAGTTGTATTTTGTTATTATTGGTAGCAGTCTTGACTCCGTTGGGTATCTTTCTAGGTGCTTTGGTATCTGGGACCTAATATGGGTGAATCTATAGAGATAGCAACTAGTGTAAGAGTTCTTGGTGGGTGTGGCAGGGGTGGTTTGAGGTCGTGGGGAGCTCATGCCAAGGAGTACTAAAAGGAAGAATATATTTTTAAAATGCTTGTGCTGGCAATTGTACAGTGTTGTTTGATATGACTGCACTATTGAAGGTATAATGTCAGGATATGTCCTAATAAAATGATTTGTAAAACAATCAACTACGTGAGTTCAAAATTGCAGAATTTACTCTAAGGCAAAATTGAGAGAGTTTGGGCATATTGATTAATGAAACAGGAAAAACAAGGAGGAAGTGGCCTAAATGTGCATCCATTGAAAAGGTTACAATAGTTGAGGTGAAATAAAATATGCAAGAATTGTTGAGTCTAAAATGCATGATCTGTTCTGTAACCCTTCAATTAATTCATAAAAGAAAGTTTTCCCAAATATCTAAAGTAATATTTTAGTATGTGGCCAGTCATTTTCAAAACTGCTATGGGCAATAATTCTTAATATAGCATCAAGGTTTAGATAAAATATATTTTCCATGTATTATATACATATATGCCTGAATAGATAGCCTCTAACCTTAGTTACTAATTTGAAGGATAGGTAAGAAAAAAGCTCTTTCAATAATTGTTTGTTTTAATTTCTATTATGAAAACATATGGCCTTGCACCTTAGTTACTAATTTGAAGGATAGGTAAGAAAAAAGCTCTTTCAATAATTGTTTGTTTTAATTTCTATTATGAAAACATATGGCCTTGCTTTCCTCCCTCCTAGTTCACAATAAATCTTAAGTGACTGACTGAATATTTTGTCTCTATGTGTACTGGGTGTTCAGGCATGCCAAGTTTACAAATATAGCTCCAAAATTTGGATTGTAAATACTATCCTTTATTTCAAAATTATGTTTATCCATTTTTGATTGAGTATGCAAAAACATTCAACTGTGGATCTCCTAACGAATTCTGGATAACATGGCGAATGATGGGAATTCCAGCACACTTAATTGTGTTCTGGTGGAATCTATATATAGACAGAGGGGCAGTCATTCAAACAGATCAACGGGCTACTGAATGCTTTGAAATGAGAAGGATGTGCCTCAGGGTTGCTTACTTTATCCTATGTATTCAATCTGTATATTTAACAAATAATTTAAGAAACTGGGCAGTCTGAGGACGAGCTTTGCATGAGGATTGGGAAATGCTTCATTGACCACCTGTGCTGTGCTGCTGGCCCAGCTATGCCAGCTGCAAGCACAGAAGACTTGAAGCATCTCCCGGTGAAGATCAAAGTCTACAGTCTGGTAAAATTAAACCGCAGGGTGAAGGACACAAAAACTCATCAGAAAGGATCAATAAGCAACTCCTTGATAAATGTAGAGATGATTGAAAATTCCAAGGACTTTACTTGCATTCATAATCAACAATCAAGGAGAGCAGTCAAGAAAGCAAATGGCATTTGGCAATGCCAACTCTGTCACAGGGGACATTTTTAAAGTGTTAAGGAGCAAGCCTTAGTATTTTCAGTTGCATGTTCTGCACACAAAAGTCAGAGAATGAGTGAAGAGACTAAAGTCGAATTAAGGCTTTTGTATTATGGCAGTGGTGAGGAATATTGGACAGACTTTGAACTGCCAGAAAAATGAATCAAAATGTGCTGGTAGAAGTATTGCAAGAATGCTCTTTAGATTTTGTCTCACAAACTTTGAGTGTGTTATCCACATGGATCTCTAAAAATGAACCTGTGTAAAAGAGGAGGAACTTCAATGAGATGAATTGACACAGGGACTTCCACAATTGAGAAGATGGTGTAGAACTAAACATTGTGTTATTCAATCCGACATATGACCCCTGGGAGTTGAAATTTATTTGAGAATACCTAGAACAATATCCCAGTGGTGAAAATATCAATTAGGAATTGGTAGCCTTTGTTATGTTCGTGGTGTTTTATGAATATAAGTTGTATTTTACATCAATCTTTGCCACAGTAAAAAAAAAAAAAAGTAGATTAGAACCAGCAAGAAAGACTAGGGAAGACAGATGTCAACCAAGTCCAATGACTATCCCACAGGATAGAGTAAGCAAAAAGAAGATCTGACTCCAGACTGTCTGCATTCCCTTTAAATCACAAGTTGAATCAAGATTTCTAGTCTCCTAACTGTGAGAGACTAAATTTGTATTTACTTTAAAAAAAACAAACATCCATTCACTCTAACCTCATTCTGTATGCAAATGGGTACAGCCCATCATGGTGTCCAGAATGGCAATTGTGACAAAAAAACAAAACAAAACCAAACTGGACTTCCATTACTGAAGATTAATTTCAGTGGTGACAGGAAACCTGTACAACTCTTTGTTCCAGCAATAAAACTAGAAGTTAACAAAGAAATATTTAGCACGAATACTATTCCCCTTCAAAATATGAATGTTAAAAAAATTTACCCATCCACTTATTTCTCTTTTAGGAGCATAGGACAATTATGATAGATGTTTGTATGTATTTATTTGTGAAGGAGAGAGGACAATGTTTGATCTTACTCTGATCAAAGTGCTAGCCTTCTGATCACAGGTGTGTGGAGTTTGTACTGCGAGCATGGTAAAGAAAAGGAAAATAATGAGTGAGAAGTTAATCCAGAATTCACTTTCTGAAGCAAACGGGAAACGTGGCAAGATGAATAATACGCTCCTTTCTTCTGATCTGCCAACCTAGAGAGCGCAGCTGAAGCCAGTCTCTCCAAAGATCTTCTGCATCTGCTTTCTAGACATTATTCCTGCACGGCAAGCACATCTTTCAAGTAGTAGTAGGAATAAGTCAAATACAAGTATCACTAACATAAAAGAGCATGCATAAATAAATATAAGAATAAGTAGTTCTTAGTGGCATAGATAAGTTGTTATTAAAATAAAAGGAAGAGAGAATAAGATACAGTGTTTAAAAAATGGTTTAGTATATAGAGTCAGGACAAAGTAATTTTACTTGAAGAAAAACAGAGGCATTTTGGAATTATGTACTCTGAAGATTTTATCTCAAATGGCACACAGGCAGTCACATATTCTTATGAATCATAATAAAATATTTGGCCATTAGAATATCAATAACATGGAGCATTCAAGAAAGGCCAAGGTCATATTAGTGCTTCCAGTGTTTCGACACTCAGTGTTGTAGTAGGAAGTCCAGAAAAGGGAAATAGAAATGAACTCTTCTAATTAAAGAGCCATTCCAACAATCTAGACAGGGCAGGAGCAAAAAGAATGGGCGGGTAGGATGCATAGGTTAATATAGTGAAAGCGAATTCTTTGTGTTATATGGGACAGAGGCTGAACATGCTCAAATTATTGTTTGCATGTCAGGGGAGGGAGAAGTCATTAATGAAGATTGTAAATGACAAAAGAGGAGCGCCATCAAGGATAGGGAGAAAGATAATCAAGTGAATAAATTAAATTCAAATTCTTTCAAGAGAACTTAGTGGGACTGTAATTTGAGAATTATGCAGTATATTAAGCTGTAGATACCAAAGTGATAAAATTGCGGTGAAAAAGGAAGAGAATTATATTGGAAGAGCAAGAGATTGCAAGAGTGAGGGAACAAGCTACCACAAATGATAAGGCCGAAATAGGCACAGAGAGTAGAAAACAACCAGGATTGGATGCTGTCTTCAAGTCATTGAATTGAAATCTAATCAGAATCAACTTAATGGCAGTGGGGGGTGGGGGTGAACCACTACTGGGAAAGACTACCCGGTGTGTGTCAGAGAGAAAGATGAGACAGGCAGCACTTACGACGCGATCACAGAGTCCTTAGTGTAGTTGTTAGTGGATTATAGAAGTGGAACTAGATTGAAGCAGAGAAAAGAAAAATATGATGCGAGGAACACAAGACTCAAAATGTGCATTCTTCCTCGGAAGTACACCATCACCACCACTCCCCCCCACCAGTAACAAAAAGCTGTCTTTGCAATGAAAACACTAATGCTACATAGTGATAGAAAAATAAATCTCACACACACATACACGTAAAAATATATGAAACATTTCCTATTTTGACAAATTTTAAAAATTGAACTATTGTCAGTTCTGCGGCATCATTGTATCCACAATGCTGTACAGCCGTAACTGGTATGTGCTCCGTGGAGTTAGTTGACGGGAAAAGAAAATAGATTTTTTTTCCCTGTGAATTTTTGAAGCCCTTTTGTTCTTTCAAACTTTTTATCACCCAAATAGAAATTCTGTAAGCATCAAGCAAGAAGTAGACACGCCTTCTGGCTTCGGGGTTGATAATTTCTAAAGTATATATTCTCTATGTACATTTGCATATTCTAATAGTTTTTATAAGTGAAAATGTCCAATAGGTACCTTTGGAAATGTGGTACATTTCACTTTGCATACGGTTGTCAGTGTGCACACAGTGTAGAGAGAGTGTATCGGTCGCATTCTCGTTTAGCCGTGCGGGATACACATTTGTTTGTATAACAGACTGTGCTACGAGTGTAGCATTTTGCTTATTCACGTGTTATTAGACATGGGTTGTTCCACTTTGCTTTGCTATAGTAATAATGCTTAAATTGTTATTCACATGCAGGTATATGTTTTTTAATTCTTTCAGCTATCTACCTGGGAGTGATTTGTTACTTTCCTAGGGGGTCTTAGATATGATCTGATTGTGAGTTTGATTAATGATTTTTAATGTCTGATGATGTTGACTATCTTTTATGTGTTAACTGCCCATTTTTTATTCTTGAGTTAGGTCCTTTCTATGCAACAGAATGAAATACTGCTCGGTCCTGTGCCGGCATTGCAATTGTTATGATGTTTGAGCCAGTTGTATTCTATATGTCAATCGATCTTTGTGAGAGTTCTCCCCTTTTCACTGAATTTTACTTAATCAAGTCTGATTCCTTTTCCAGGGAATGGTCTCCCGTAATAGCATGTCCAAAGGACATTAGAAAATCTCTAGTCATCCTTATCCTTGATTCCAAGAGCGTTCCAGCTGTACTTCTTCCAAGACAGATTTGTTGGTTCTTTTAGAAATCTCTGGTACTTTCAAAATTCTTTGTCAGCACCATAATTCAAATAGACTTGTCCTTTTTGGTTTTCTTTATTCAATAGTCAATATTCAAATCCGTATAAGGCAACCTATTGACATCCTTTATGTATTGTAATTAGATAAATATTTTACATAAGTACATTTAAGCTTACTGCATCAATTATTACTGCATTAATTGACCTCTATATATGTATTTTTAAAACTCTGTACTATAATATTTTGAAATTGTACATTTCAAAACTAAGACTGATTAGTTGACTGATGCTTTTTGATCCATCTCAAATTGTAAACTAAAAAACAGACCCATTGCCATTGAGTCTGTTACTATAGAATGGCTGGTGATTTGTACCCTAGAACTTCTGGTTAGCAACTGAATGCTTAACATCTGCACATCTAAGTTTCCTTTTTCAAATCCTAGGGAAAATTTATATCTTTTACAGCATGCTTTCTTATCCTATGGCAACTTTATTATCTTTTTAAAAATGCTTTCTCTCACAGTTTTTGAAGGTAACTTAAATTGCACTGGTGCTTTGGGGCTCTTTTATAAATCATTTTTACTGTGTTTATGGATTAACCTGTTCTGGATGTCATATACAGAAAACACACACACACACAACAATGTATGACAGAGAAAAATCACAATTTAAAAAGCAGATGATTTAAAAAAAAAACCTCTAACAAATTTAACATGGATACAAAGGGAGAGCAAATGAGAAGGTGCTAAAGTTTAACCTAACCACATCTGCTATGAGAGACTGCCGGATGCACATTCAAGGCTACTCTGACCGCCTACAGGATGGCTCAATCCTTGTGTCGTTCCCTGCACTTTTGGAGTTCCTTGTCCCATAGCTTAGAGCCTCTTAAAATTCTATGTCTCTATCAGAAAACTATACTCCCTCGAGATGCAGACTAAATATTTATGTGTCTACACATAGATAAATATACACACAGCTATAGTATAGGAAAGAGTAAAGACAAATCGATGCCTTTGAATTACGGTGCTGGAGAAGAATATTGGAAGTGCCACAAACTAATAAAAAGCACACACAGGTCTGTCTTGGCAGTAGGGTCAGGGTGCTTAGAAGCAAGGATGGAAAGACTTCATTTTACATACTTTGAATGTGTTGTCAGGAGAGACCAGTCCCTTGAGAAGAACCTCGTGCTTGGTGCTGTGGAGGGTCAGCGAACAAGAGGAAGGCCTCAGCATGATGGGTTGACACCACGGCTTCAGCGGTGGGTTGAGGCATAGGAGCAATTGCAAGGATGGTGCAGGAATGTGCAATCTTTTGTTCAGTTGTGCATCGGACTGCTCTGGGTTGGAACTAACTTGGTGGCATCTAGAAACAGTAACAAATACTCACAACCATCAAATCAAGTTCAAGGTCACACAAATTGAACACGTTTTAGCAGTACTTCCAGATGGGTAGCAGAATATGAAAAAGGAATCTGCTGTCCACTTCCAAGGAATAAGCCATTCAAAACAGTAATAAAAGTAGTGGAACATTGAAAGATACTGCAAACTTAACGAACTACAGCAGACTAATGTCAGAGAAGGTGCTGGAAGATGGGCCAGTCGGACCAGAATTACTGAAAACATGACTGGGGAGTGCTGCCTTCTCAAAGTCGTGCCAACCATAATGCTGTGAATGGAGTAGAGCCCGCAGGAACAAGGCCTTCAGGCCTTCGCTGGCTGATCGCGCGTGCCGCAAACAGAGGAGAAACAGCCGCATGTACCTGTGCCTCACTGGAATTTTGGAATGTCTGAAGTCTAAATTGAGAAAAATTTGAATTCATCCAAATAAAGTGGAATGCAGGAAGATCAATGTCTACATCTTAGGACGTAGATAGCAGAAATGAACTGGTATTGAACATTTTAAATTGGGCATTTATATAATTTACTAGGCCAAAAAGAACATTTGAAAGTCTTTCTTGGAGTACAATGCTGTCTTTGATAAGATAATTATCCACATATGAGGAAAACCAATTAATATAACTATTACACAATTTATCATCCACCACTAAAGCTAGTGATAAAGAGAGTGAAGAATTTTACCAACTTCTTGAGTCTGAAATTGATCAAACATGTATTCAAGATGCATTGAGAATTATTGGCAATTGATTGCAAGAGCTGGAAAGCAAGGAAGGAAAAGTAGCTGCGAATTACGGACATGGTGATAGAAAAAAAAGTTGGAGACCATATGATATAAGTTTGCCAGACCAACAGCAATTTCATAACAAATACCTTTTTTTCAATAACACAAAAGTAACCAGACACATAAACTTCCCTGTATGGAATACACAGATATAAAATGACTACATGTGTGTGAAGAAATATGGGTGTTGTTAGGTGCCACTGATGTGGTTCCCCATCATAGCGAGAGAGCCTGTGTACAACAGAACTAAACACCATGCCATCCTCCTAATTGTCCTTCTGCCGGAGGCCATCAGTGCAGCCACTGTGCCAACCCATCTTGTCTAATGGCTTCCTCTTTTTCTGCTGTCCTTCTATTTGCCAATGATAATGTCCTTCTCCTGGGCCACCTCTCTCCTGAGAACAAGTACAAATACAGAAGGCGCAGAATCACCATCCTTTCTGCTAAGCTGTACATTTCCCATGACAGATGTGTGTGCTCACTTGGCAGTCCATGGTACTTAGAATATTCTTCACTAACAAAACTTTTCAAATGCATGAATTCTTCTTCAGTCTTCTTTAATAAATGTTGAACTGTCACATGCCTGTGAGGCAACTGGGTCAGGTGCATCTAACACTTCAAAGTAACATCTTTGCTTTTCAACGCTTTAAAGGGCCTTGTGCAGCAGATTTACCCAGTGCAATCCAATGCAATGCATTGCTGGACCTCTGGACTGCTGCTTCCATGATCAATGAACACTGAGTATGGATCCAAGCAAGACACATTGCTCAAAAACGTCAATCTGCTCTTCATGTATCATGATGCGCCTTCTTGGTCCAGCTTCTCACTTTCATTTAGCAAGGTTGTGTCCGTTGAGTATCTCAGGTTGCTAATAACCCTTTCTCTAATCCTGATCCACTACTTTCCTGGCAGGTGGTCACACTGTGCTGACTTGTGTGCTGCATGCTGCTGGAAGCTGTGTCCCTGGTATTTCAAATGCCACAACGACCACCCCAAGTGAACAGGCTTCACCGAAGTGTCCAGACTCAGAACAGATGATGAAGAAGGAATTGGCTGCCCACTTTGGAAGAAGTAGCCATTGAAAATCTTATGCAAAGTGTTGACACATAGTCAGATACTTAAGGCCTAATGAATAGAAGTGGAATGTTGTCATAGGTACTGCTGGCGGATGAGCCCCTCAAGATGCTTGGCACTCAAATGTATATGAGGAGGAACTGCTTTCTCAGAGGGGAGTCGACTGTGATAATGACCGGGGTCAGGCCTGTGGATAGACCTTCAGGATCTCCATTTGCTGATGGGGCATGATTCAAGGTGAGAAGCAGCTGCAGAAATATGTTAATAATCAGAACTTGGAGTGTGTTAAATATGAATGTTGGAACAGTGGATGTGTTTTGTCAACAATGAAATTGGATGCACAGCGATAGATATTCCGGGCATTTGTGGAGCTCAAATGGACTGGGACTGGCCATTTCCAATAAAAATATCATATGAAGAACATGTGGGGTCAGGAATAGAGGAAGGCTTATTAACTTTCCACCAGTGATGTGGCGATGGCAGAAACGTGCTTGCTGAAAGTGAGGAGGACTTGAAGCACGTGGGAGGAAGATCAGGATAGCAGCCTTCTAGATGGATTAAAACACAACGTAAGAAGACCCAAACACTCAAAACTGGACCAGTAGGTAACATCAGGATAAATGGAGGAGAGATTGAATTTGTCAATGATTTCATCTTATTTTGATCCGCATCAATGGCAATGGATGTAGCAGTTAAGATATCAAAAGATAGTCACATTAGAAAAATCTGCTGCACAAGACCTCTTCAGAGCATTCAAAATAAAGGCTGTTACTTTGATGAATAAGGTGTGCAAGATCCGAGGTTTTTTGTTATTGGTTTGTTGTTTTTTTAATTCCATCATGTTGTTCTCGTTGTTGCGAGGTGCTATTGAGTTGGTTGCTATCCATAGCTACCCTCTGCACAGCAGAATGAAACATAGCCCGGTCCGGCACTGTCCTCACCATTGTCCCCATGCTCACTGTTAGAACCACTACGTCAATCCGTCTCATAATCTCGTTTTAACTGCCCTGGCACTAACAGTCCTGTCGTCCTTTTCCAGGGCCTGGTGTCGCCTGGCAACATGCAAGGAGAAGCCTTATCATTGAGGACTGTAAGGATCACGCTGGCCATACTTCTTCCAAATCAGATCAGTTTGTCCTTTCAGCAGTCCGTGATTTTTTCATTGCCTTATATGCATGTGAAGGCTGGACACTGAGTGAGGTAGACCCAAGAAGAACGGTGATGCCCGAGAGTAACACTGAAAGGACCATTTGACCGGCAGAAGGAAAAACAAATGTGTCTTGGAAGAAGTATGCCCACAGTGGTCCTTACAGGCAAGGATGGCAAGAGTTTGTCTTACATGCTTTACACATGTTGTCAAGAGAGTCCAGTCCCTGGAGAAGGACATTATGTTTGGTAAAGTAGAGGTGCAGAGAAAAAGAGGAAAGATCTCAAAAAGATAGGTTGACACAGTGGCTGCAACAATGAGAAAAAAATTAACAGCATGGAAAAAATTGTGAGTCTGGCACAGGACCAGGCAGTGTTTTGTTCTGTTTTGCTTAAAGCCCCTATGGGTCAGAACTGACTCAACAACACCTAACAACTAAAATAACTAATCATGATACCAAATTTTTCTTCATAGACTCCAGCTTCTCTTGTTAATTGCTCATAATACCGACTGAATAAATATATGATGATATACACCTGCGTAAGCCCTACATACCTTTCTTAATTTTAAACCATGTACTATTCCATTTTTAAGTTCCCAAACTACTCTTGATCCACGAATAGTTCTGCATGAGCGCAAGGCAGTGTTGTGGGACTCCCATTCTTCTCAAGTCTATTCATAGTTTTCCTGTGGTCCATACAGTTGAATTACTTAGCCTATCAATGAAGCACAAATAAAAATACTTTCGATATCTCTGCATTCACCCAAGATCCAGCTGCTGTCAGTGATGATATCCCCATGCTCCATTTTCTCTTTTGAATTTGACCTGAACCTCTGACAACTCCCTGTAAATGTACTGCTGCAAACATTGTTGTACGATCTTCAGCAAACTTGTATTTGCATGTGATATTAATGATGTTATTTTATAAGTTGAGCATTCTATTAGGTTGCCTTTCTTTGGAATGGGCACAAATATGAACATATTCCAGTCAGTTGGTCTAAGAGGTATCTTCAAAATTTCCTGGCATGGACAAGTAATTACTTCGTTGCTTCATCAAATTTTTGAAACATTTCAATTGGTATTCCATCAATTCCTGGAGCCTTGTTTTAAGCTAATTCTTTCAGAACCAATGCAGTTGGGGCTTATTTCTCTAGTACCATTTGTTCTTGACAATATTTTATCTCTTGAAATGTTTTAATGTGCACCAGTTCTTTTATATATTGATTCTATATGTTCTTTGAATCCTCTTTTTATGCTTCCTATATTACCCAATTGCTTCCTCATAGAATCTTTCATTACTGCAAATTTTGGATTGAATTTTTTCTTGAATTCTTTTAGTTTAAGACTTGTGTGATTAGTGTTAACTTTACCAAACTCAGGTGGGATATATTAATGGTTGTATTTTGGTTCTCCTGGACTTGTTTTAATTTTCTTCACCTTCAACCTGAACTTGCATAAGAGTAATTGATGATATTTCCCGCAGCCCTTACCCTAGTTTTAGCTGCTAATGTTGACCTTCTCCATTGCCTTTCCCCACAGATATAGTCAATTATTTTTGTGTGTATTCCATATGAAAAAGTCCACACGTATAGCAACATTTTGTTTTGTTGAAAAGTATTTGCTATGAACAAGTGGTTGGTCTTGCAAATTCTATCATGTGATCTTTGCCTTTTTTCCCCATTATCCAGGCCTTATTTTCCAATGACTGTTCCTTTCCCTGTTTCCAATTTTACATTCTAATAACTAATAATTATTAATACATCTTGATTGCATTTTGATCAATTTCAAATTGAAGACTTTGGTACAATTCTTCATCTTAATTATTTTGTTGTTTGATGCCTAAACTTGAATAATGACTCACTGATTAGATTTCTTAGATACAATCCATTGGATATTTTAGATACAGATAAATATAATCCTATCACAAACACCATTATACTTCAAGATAGACCTGGACATGTTCTTTATGATAATTAACACAATGCCATTCTTCTTGATCATTTCATTCCAGAAGCCATATAAATTTCTGATTCAAAATGTCCATTTCCCATCAATGTCAGCTCAATACTACCTAGAATTCCAACTTTTATGGATTCTACTTCATTTTTTCACATCTTTGAAGTTTCCTAGACTCATACTTAGTACATACTTAGGTCTGATTACTAGGTGAGGTTTTCAGCTGTTTCTTCTCATTCTGAGTCATGCCACAGCAACAAGGCTTTCCTCCCACATATTTCACTCCATGCCCCTCATTCTGATCTGCTTTTCTTTGACAGCACGGGCTTCTTCAGTGATATTTTTAGACCTCTTTGACCAGAAGAGCTCATCTTGTACCACTACTGCTGCCAATACCTGATCTTTTCATGAGATTTTCAGTATCTGAAAATGCTTTGATTCTATCCATAAAGTTTTCCATGACTTCCTGTTTGGCAGGGGACAGCCTATTGCTCCTCTGTAGCTTGTTCTTAGTCGGGAAGCGATGCTGAATGACCCTGCTGGCATTTGAAATACCAATGAGCTAGCTCCCAACATCACAGTAAAACAAAAGCAAACACATTATGAGAAACTGACAGACAAGTAGTGAGAAAAAGACAACGGAGCTCACTATATCTGAAAACTGAAAGAACTTAAGAAAAAATTCAACACTTGAGTGGCAATATGGAATTATTCTATGAGAAAAAAATTATTGAATGATCCACAAAATAGCCAAAGAAAATGAAAAAGAAAAAAATACAGAGAGTCTCTATACCAAAAATAACTGGTCAACATTCCACCATTTCAGGAGGTGGCATATGAGGAAAAATGAATATTACTGAAGGAAGAAGTTCAAGCTGCACTGAATGCATTAACCAATAACAAGAGCTCCAGGAATCGATGGCATGTCAATAAAAATGTTTCAACAGCTTGAGGAAGCACTGGAAGCACTTAGTCCTCTATGCCAAAACATTTGGAAGACAGTTACTTGGCCAGTTGGCTGGAAGAGATCTATATGCGGATTCATTGCCAGAAAAGGTGACCAAGCAGAGTGCTCAAATAATGAAAAATGTCATTGATATCACATGCAAGTCAAACTTTTCAGAAGATCATCCTACAAGGTTGCAGCTGTGTGTTGACAGGCAGCTGCCAGAGGTTCAGGCAAAAATGAGAAGAGCACTTGGAACAAGAGTTATCATTGTGGATGTCAAAAGGAATCTTGGATGAATGCAGAGAACACCAGAAAGATCTTCACTGTGTTTCATTGACTATACAGAGGCATTTGACTGTCTAGATAATTGTTAGAACTAAATTTGATAGTCCTTAAGTTTCCTTCTGTGGCTTGAACAAAATTATTAGGAATTTGAATTTGCATTTTCATTCCTTTACAGCTTAAGATCATGTGCTTAACTTATCAAATTTTATAGTTGTTGCTATTTTTTAACCATTAGCAAAAGTAGTTGTTTACCCAAACTTTGTTGAATTATTTTAATTTACCAAGTATTACACTTTTAATTAAGATAAAATAAATCTTTGATGAATGCTAATCCAGATAGGATGTCAGGAAAACTACCTAAACCAGATGTGTTGGAAACCATCTAGATATATCGCCGTCCTATTAAAATGATGCTGGATTGCAGGTGCTTCTAAAGCACCTGGGCAAGGGTGTATGAAAAGCATCTGTGAGATAATACAAAATCTTTCACCCTATATTTTTTATTTATAATTTTTTTCAAATGCATTGTTCACCTCAAAATAAGTGGTAATCTGTCAAGTTAACAGACTAGCAAATGGAGCAGAAACCAGCAGAAACAATAACCTCAACTATTGGAATTTCACAACTCAGATGATAAAATAACAAAGCTAAATTTGAAACATACCTCAGTAAAATGGATGCTATAAAAATTAACCTATCTGGTTATGAATCGAACCCAATGAAGAAATGTGTTATCATTTACTATTATTTTATCCTAAGAAAGTGAATTATCTCTGAAAACCTCTATATAAGTTTGGAAATTACTGTCATAAACTAAAATAACTCTATTTCTTTGTTCAGTAGGATCTATTTGTTTATCTTCGTATGATTTTTATTAAGCCTATTTATACCTTGCGTCTTTTATATTTTACTCATTTTGCAATATGCGATGTTCATTTTCATTTCACTTCCTTGATCTATATTTCTTCACCTTCGCGTTGGAGTTTTAACTGTTTCTTGCTATAATTCATAGCGAACCTACAGGACAGTGTGGAATGCCCCTATGAGTTTTTGAGACTCTTTCAGTGAGTAGAATGCCCCATTTTTCAATTTTGTTTCTCTCCTTGTGATTTGGCACTTTGGGCGCATATTCATTCTAGCAGGTATATCTTCTGTGCCAAACCTCCCACAACACTGCAGCTATGAAACCCTGCCAATGTCTGCTGCTTCATTTTCTTTTCATTTATACTCTGAACTTCTAAAGGATGCTCAATCATTATATGATTTGAATTGGGTTTGGATCTCCTGTACTCTACTTTGAGAAATTTTGTATTATTTTATATTTTGTACTTCTTATAACCTGTAGGTATGTTTAGCCACTATGGAAATCGATTTGGTGATTTCTAAAACAGATGGAAATTGAGCTACCATATGACCCAGCAATCCCCCTACTGGGCATATACCCAGAAGAGGCAAGAAACAAACCACGGTCAGACATCTGTGCTCCAATGTTCATTGCGGCACAGTTCACAATTGCAAGGAGTTGGAAAGAACCCAAATTCCCATAACTGATGAGTGGGTTAAAGAACTGTGGAGTACTACACATCGCTAAAAAGCAGTGATGAATGCATGCAGCATATCGCCGCCTAGGAAGAATGGAGGAAAATATGTTCAATGAAGCGCAAAAGGACAAGCATAACATGAGTCTGCTGGGCTAAGTTTATAAAAAGAAGAAAAATGCAAAAGGGGCACAGGGAAAAGCTACTGTATACAAACAGTCCAGGGATGAGGTCCAGGTAGTATGCATGGCAGGAGCCAGACCAAATCCAGGGGTACATATGGTAGCCAGATAAAAAGGAGGGGGGGGAGGAGTGGGGAAGAAAGATGTGTGATGGGGGAATAGGGCACTGACCCACCCAAGGGGAGGGTATTGTTTGTGTGTCCACAGGGAAAGAGGGACCAGATTAAATCCAGTGTCCCAGGATATAAATGCAGCATGCGGGCATGGACAGGGGAGCCAGTGGAGGGGCCTGAGGGCTCGGCCGCCATACCAGCTACGAGAACAACTGCCCCTTCCCCCAGAAGAATTCACTTTAGAGGTCGACACTGAAGCTGCAGCTAGGGGAGAGGGACATGTCTTATCAGAGCGGAAGCAAATGAATAGGGAGGAAGAGAGTGGGATACATCCTTCCTGGCCCACCAGGCCTCGAGGATGATATCCCCACTCTGAACAGCCAATGCACAGAGTGGACCATATGGCTGATCCCACTATGAGACCCGACGTCCCTCACTGACCCATGGCCCTACAGGGGACAACACTGGAGACTCAGTGTCAGGATTGGCCTGGCCTGACCCCCACAACACTAAAAACATGCAACAGAGCAATGGGGGGAGCAGAGCAGGGAGTTCCTGAGGGAGTGCAAAGGAGAGACTTTTGGGCCAGAACATGGCACCCCACCGGACATGACTGGAGGAAATGCCTAGAGGTCAAAAATCAGACCTCGATCTATTTACAGGGTTTTTTTTTTTTTCATTTTCTTTATTCTTTTTTTGTTTTTAATTTATTCTTTTCTAAGTCATTGGTTTTCTTTTTTGTTGTCATCCTGTGTTCTCTTTTATGGCTTTGTCTTGCTATGCCTTGTTTTTTGGTGCATTATTATTATCTCTGCAGATCTATATAGATAAGATAGGCTGGATGAACTATCTGGAGGAGAAAACTATGGTTCCGAGGGGATATCGGAGAGTGGGAGGCAGGGGAAAGGAGGTGGTGTTGACCAACCCAAGGACAAGCGAGCAACAAGTGATCCAAAATCAGTGGCAAGGAGGGTGTGAGAGGCCTAGTAGGGATTCGGTAAGGGCAATATAACCGAGAGAAACTACTGAAACCCAAATGAAGGCTGAGCATGATAGTGGGACAAGATGAAAGTAAAAGGAAATAAAGGAAAGAATTAAGGGACAAAGGGTATTTATAGAGGTCTAAATGCAGGCATGTACATATGTAAGTATATTTATATAGGTGTGGAAATAGATCTATGTGCATATATTTATAGGTTTGGTATTAAGGCAGCAGATGGACATTGAACCTCCACTCAAGTACTTATTCAATGCAAGAACACTTTGTTCTATTAATTTGGCCTTCCATGATGCACACCTTCCCGACATGATTGCTAAAGACAAATGTGTCCATAAGCAAATGTGATGAACAAAGCTGATGGTGCCCATCTATCAAAAGATCTAGAGTCTGGGATATTAAAGGCTTGAAGATAAACAAGCAACCCTCTAGCTCAGAAGCAACAAAGCCAATATGGAAGAAGCAGACCAGTCTGTGTGATAGTGAGGTGTCAATGAGATCAGGTATCAAGCATATAAGACCCAGAACAAAATCATACCAATGTGAATAGGGGGTGGGTAAGCACAGAGTGGAGACCTAAAACCCATCTGTAGACAATTGGACAGCCCCTGTCAGAAGGGTCACAAGGAAGAGACAAGCCAGTCAGGGTGCAGTATAGCACCAATGAAACATACAACTTTCCTCTAGCCCTTTAATGCTTCTCCCAGCCACGCCCACTATAATGACCTCAATTCTGCTTTACAAGTCTGACTAAACCCGAACATGGACACTGCTACAGGTAAGAGCCGGCAACACAGGGAATAATGTTCTATAACTCACCTCTATGTTCTAACATTCATTGCAGTAGCTACACAGAATTCACAGACAAAATAATTAAGAGTTTATTAAGGAAGTTAACACATTGTAAGGCCAATGAGAAATACTCAAGAGTTTTGTTAATTATCAAGACATGTTACAAAATTCCGTCAAGTCTGCTAACAAATAAGTCTCACCTGAAGGCATTCATATTAAAATCCTTTAATAACTTGAAATCCCTGACTTGCGTGACCAAAGGGACCCCACTCCAGTAAGCCTCAGTACAAAGGCACTGCGTCCCACTTCTATGAGTCGAGTCTAACTTCCACAGTTAGCTGCCCAGAGGCGCCCAACTCTGCAAGTCAGAGTCTCTCAAAAAGCACTCAGTATTACCTGCTGCATGGCCTGGGAAGGCATCACTTTGGCAACTGGATCTGTTGCTGCTTCTCTAATTGTATAGCTGTCTTCTGGGTTGAGAAGGTTGAGGAACATGAATCTCCACTCTTGGCTCTTGCTAGTAATGAGATCCTTCCTCTTGCTTCTGGAAAGGCTTATTGTATACACAGCAGGCTATCACTTCAGGGAGTCCTGCTTCTATTTATTCTCCAGTGAATCCCATCAGTGTCTCCACCCGCTCACCTTCTTATCACACCCATTCAGGGAATGGTCGTTCAGTGGGAATTATGAACTTTGGCTAGTAGAGCCACATTAAATAATTCACTGCCCCTGTAGACCATACCTGTGATTCAAGTGTCTTAGAGATTGTATGGGGAAGGTGTTTCATTTTACACATTTATTCATCTTTGTCTTTCAGCCAGCAATAAGGCTGATAATAAGATAGATCACCCATTGTAAGATAAAGTCTTCTTTTTTTCTTAAGTAATGACTCACAACTTTATATATAAGACATATAAAGCCTAAATGATTTTTGTTCCATGGAAAGGGCAAATGAATTCTCTGAACAGCCCTAGTTACCTTTCTTCCCTGTAGAGTCCTAAAAGAAGCCAATACCCTTTCCATTGCTCAGCTCATGAATTGCCTGCATTTTACTTTCATTCCTGCAATTCTGGAGCTTCTTGACCATGAATGATCTTTTTTAGAGGATAGAATGAAATAATAGAAAGTGTTTCCTTTCAACTTCTTTTCACCCCTTGGTTGAAGAGAGCTACCTGTAAGCAAAGGCAACACTGTAAAAGTGAAATACAACTTTCTGAGGAGCCCTCTCACTGACACACTCTGTAATTTCTTCCTTTACCTTTTCTGCACAATTATAACTTTGTACATTAGTAGAGTTTAGAAGCTACCTATAATTCTGGCACCTACATGGTGAAATGAATGTAATTGTTGCAGGCTGAGAGCTGATGTCACTGAGCTTTTCTTCCTTGAAGAAGAGCTAACATGTTTCTCCCAGTAGTTTGTCACCACAACTGAGGGAGCCACACATCTGAGAAAGTAAGACAAGATAGTCTGGCAGGACAGTAAATGGAGCAAAGTACTCAACCACATAACAGATTTCCTCTCCATAAGAGGACATTGTTTTTAGGGTGTTTTTTTGGGTTTTTTTTGCGGTGGGTGGGGGTGTCAGGTGATGCATATCCATTGGGTTGATTCAATCTTGCTCTTGCTTTTCAAGAGCCTGCCTGGTCCTTATTCCAACACAATGACTGCTCACATAATCTATGGCTGGTCTCCGTCACTGTCATGTGAGGTGATGTTGGAATGGCTCATCCAAACCTCTGATGGAATGGATCAAGTGAAGTCATTTAGTTTCAGTTATTTAGACCACTAACAGACCCTGACAGTAATGACTAGCTCCACTTGAAGAATAACTAGCCCCTGACACACTACTGCCTTGATATTAAACTTGTTCAACCATCCTATTGATGAGTTGTGGAGTGAGCAGTATAGAATTGTGGGTGTACCTGGTCCCGCTGAAATCGTGCCCTTCAGCCTGCATGGAGGAGGAATGCCTGGCCTCAAATTTCTCTTAAAAGGTGGAGTATTTCATTTCTGTTGTTCTCAATTTTATGTTTTATTTGAAAATCTGGGTAAGGGAAAAATAATTTGACCTATTTTCGTTCTCTATAAAAGGTCAAAAGAGAAAATTGCCTAAATCCAAGTTCATATCTCTTCTATATGTTATCACAGTTTCAATAACTTTCCATAGTATCTCTGATCAATGCTAAATGATTTACACATTTCTGAGTTTCTAGTTTCTCCAGTAGATTAGAATTTCTGAGACTATATTGATTAGCATGATAGTTTCTTAATAAATAATTATACTATGAAAGTAACAGTGAAATGATAAATTCTTAAGATCCTAAGGTTTTAATATTCAAAACGTCCAGTTACTTCAGTTAACCAATTATTGGAAACATCTATATAATTTTGGAGCAATTCTAAATCTTGAAATCTTTCATTTGATCATGTTATGGGGATGCAACATATTTTTCCTCTAGAATTCCTCAGTGACTACTCTAGCTCTTTCCCATACACTAGAAATTGAAGACACATTAACAGCTCATTAGGAATGCTGTTAACTATGTAAAAGAAATATATTCTGTATAGCAGTTTACTTGTGAAATGTAGTGGACTTTGGGTTAGATTCAGCATTTTAGGAAATAATACACCGGCCTTTTAATTATTTGGAAGCACACACATGCATGGTTAAAATAACAGGAAAAAAAGATTCCATGAATTCCCATATATTTCAAAAGTACCTCATATGACATCACTTTTTTCTGTTATTTTTCTGTGGCTGCCAATTTATAAAGAATATCTGTCAATCTCAAATTCCCTTCAAAACAGATTCACTCATCATTCAGTCAAGATTCCTATTATAAAGTTACTTTCTAAACTTTGGATTTAAATTTGATTCAGTATTGGATCGTCAGTCTATTCAGACTCAGAGTTACTCTATAAGACAGATTAGAACCGTGCCCATAAAATTTTCTCAGCTGTGAACTTGATAGGAGTAGATTTCTACATCTCTTCTCATGTGGAATCATTTGTGGGTTTGAACCACAGACCTTTTTACAACACCATGACTTCTATTTGAGGTCATAGAAATTGCAAAGTTATCTTGTATGAGTAAATACAAAAAGGAAAAGATACTAAATTGAAGGGAAAAAAAGGAAGAAAGAAGAATAAAACCTCTCACCTACATTTTGGACCTAATTAAAAGATTTGGACAATTTAACCAGTGAGAAACAAGCTATATAGCTTGCAAAAAGATTGGAAAATAGCAGTTTCTTTATACGAATACTGCAGTTGGGTTCTGATAGCAAAACAGCTGCTTGTAGTGATATGTTGTTAATTTCCTTTTAGTCCGTTCCAACTCATTTTAACCCTCTGTATAACAGCAGAAAACACTATGTACTCTTGCACCATCTTCCCAATTGGTGCTAGGCTGTGGCTCAATAATCATCTCTTTGGTATCTTGATATCACCTTAAAGACTCTTGTGAGTTTAACCCAAACACCCTACCATCATGTCTATTCCAACTCAAAATGTATAGGGTTTTTGAGGCTGTCAATTAAAAAAATCATTTTATTGGGGACTCTTACAGCTCTTATTATAATCCATATATCCATGCATTGTGTCAAGCACATCTGTATATATGTTGCCATCATTATTTTCAAAACATTTTCATTCTATTGACCCCTTGGTATCAGCTCATTCCCCTCCCCACCCCCTGCCCCCGCCCACTCCCTCACCTTCTGTGCATCATGAACCCTTGATAATTTAAATTGTTTTTTCTTGTCTTACGCCAACCACTATCTCCCTTCACCCACATTTCTATTGTTCATCCCTCTAGGAGGGGGTTATATGTCGATCCCTGTAATCACTTCTCCCTCTTCCCCTATCTCCACCTTACCTTCCTGGTATCAGTACCCTCATTATTGATCCTGAGGGGGTTTATCTGTCCTGGATTCCCTGTGCTGTGAGCTCTTAGCTATGCCAGTGACCATGCTCCGGTCTAGCCAGATTGGTAAGGTAGAATTGGAGTTACTTGTCATTCCTTTATCCCTGTGTTTGTTGGCAGCTCCTTCCTTTCCACCCAGCTCCCCCTCTCCCGAGTCCCCCAGACCTGTGGGTCCATTAGTTTCTCCTCTGGATTGTTTACCCCCCTATCTTACCTAGCTAGACATGCAGACACAAAAGTAAGTAAAATAAAAAGACAGCAAAATATAGCAACAAAACAAAACTAATGGTAATGAAAGTGTAGCCTATAAAGAGTTGCCCTCCATGAGTATTTTGCAGTGGAGTCTGATGGGGTGTCATGCCCTGGACCCAGAGTCTATTTGGGGGATTCCTCAGAAATTTCACTGCTTTGCTCCCCTTGCTGCTCTGTGGCACGCCCTTAGTGTTTCACCCCGGTGTGGTGCGGTAAGACTGGGCACAATTCCCGCACTGTGCCCCCTCATAGCATAATAGATAAGTAAGGGATGTTGTGTCTTGTGGTGGCGCTGGCCCATTGGTCCTCACTGCGCATTTGCTGGAGCTGAAATATTGTCTTCAGGGCTTGGTGGGCCAGGATGTGTTTCACACTCTCCTTGCCTCTTCATCTGTTCCTGATCAGAAGTGCCTCTCCCTCTGAGCTGCAGCTTCAGTGTCCTCTGAAGTGCATGGGGGGAACCCATATAGTTGGGATTGGGGTCGGCCCTGCCGACCTCTGTGTTGGCTCGCTGTTTCATGCCGGTATTAATTTTTATGTGAGCAGTTACCGTCATCTGTATCTATCAGAACAGTTTTTTTAATTGAACGCTATTGTAGCAGTCTAATACTCACCCCAAAGCATTTACAGGGCTGGACTCCTTGTGCCTGACTCAAGCCAACAATACCATAATTCAAAGGTGTCACTTCAGTTTTGTTATTCATTGTCCAGTTTTCAGGACAATTAAAAAATTCCCTGACTCTGTGGATTAGAAATCTGTAAACGAATTGACACCTTTGAATTATAGTGGTGTTGGAGAAGACTATATAGACTTATACCAAAGACTGCCAAAATAATAAATCCTTGCTCAATTTTCACCAAAGCAGCAGTCAAAATATCAAAAACATATTGCACTGGGAAAATTGGGCAAATCTATTGTTCCAAGTCACAGCAACTCTAAGTACAACAGAACACAAGCACCGTTTGGTCCTGCATCATCTTCGCAATTGTTCTTGTGTCGGAGCCTGTCTGAGAAAGCCCTCCATAAAGTGCTGAAGACAAGGATGTCCCTTTGAGGGCCAACGTGTGCCCAACATGCATTACGGTGGTTTCAATGATTTATTTGCACACGAATGTTGGACAATGAATAAGGAAATCCCAAAAGATAAAAAAATGATGAATTTGAATTATGAGGTTGATTAAAAATATGGAAAATATCTTGTGCCAGAAGAATAAAGAAAGCGGTCTTGGAAGAAGTATAGACAAAATGCTCCTTAGAAGCAGGGATGGAAATCTTTTCTCTCACATGCTTTAAACATGTTATCAGAAGTGAAAAGGTCATCACGCCTGGTAAAATATGGGGTCAGCAAAAATAGAAAAACTCTTGAGCATCAGTCCAAAGAACCAGAGGTTGATTAGCCAGAAACAGGATACAAACACAGCATAAAGACAAACAAGCCTTTGCACAGCATTTAATTCTAAAGGAAATAGATCATTCTCCCCACCCTTAAGGAAATATCCTTCCAATTCCATTAGGCTGTGGCCCGAGTAAGATGGTTGCAGTACACCCTAATCTCCTCTGACCGCTTGACTGTTTATAGAAAATTCCATGATGAAATTGATTACCTGTGCTAAATCATATAGGGATTCTTCAGTCTCAGCTGCCAAAAACCAGGGAATCCTGGCCCAGTTAAATTGATGTACAGCCTAACTATCCCAACACATAACAGCAACAACATTCGTATGAATGAACAAAATTATCTCGGAAGAAGTGTAGTCAGAGGGCTCCTTGGAAACTGAGGTGGTGAGGTTGTGTCTCATGTACTTTGGACATGTTATCAAGAGGGATCAGTCTCTGGAGCAGGATCACTTAAAAAGGAAGGATGAGAAGGTGTGTCACAGTGGCTAAACAATGAGCTTAAGCAGACCAACAATGGTGAGGATTGGGTCCATGTAATGTAAGGTTGCTATGATCTAGAACCTCATCAGTAGCACCCAAGGACAGTGCAAAACAACTGCCCTACTTACAGCATCCTATCAGAGAGAAGTTTTAACAGTACCACTTATCCATTCCTATTTAATTAAATCCTGTCTGGGTTTTCCTGTCTTCTCCTTGCTGTCTGGAAATTAGGAACAGAGGTCTTATTCAAGGACATAGCTATAAGTGATAATTTCTACTCTATCACCATCAATTTAACATGCAAAAAAAGCCACACACTTCTCAAGTTTTTGTTTTGTTTTTAACCCATGTTTAATGATGTCCGGAAGTCTTCCTTTTTTTGGATAAAATAGCCAATACAAAACCCCAGAAGATCACATATGAAAATGTTGATATATCTTTTACTGAACATAAAGAAATCAAGTCTGACAAAAGAAAGTGAAGGAACAAAGGAAAAAGAACTAAGAAGCAAAATTAATACTCTGTTGAAATTTATAAAATATTTTTTACTGAACTGGGCTGCCTGATTATTGCCATTTCACTATTATTAATTGGTTTTATATATCCATATCCCTTTGTGATTTTTATGTTTTTAGTGCTTTCTCCATCTATATTATTAACCATGACAGGTAACAGATTATTGCCAGAATCTTAATAGTTTACTGTAATAAATGTTGACACTTTTCAATATATATATACAGATGTGGGCCTTTGTTTCCACAAAGTTCTTGATAAATGGGTTTATTAAGGAGATTAGAAAGTTATAATGCTAGTGAGAAAATTCAGGAGTGTGTATTGGGTTATGTTACAAAGTTCTCCTAAGTTTGCTAACAAATACCCAAAGGGAATGCCACTCTTATATAAGCTTCAACCCAAATGCATCCAGATTAAGGCCACTCGGTCAGCAAATCCATCTCTTTGAATCAGGTAGCCTGAAGCACCCCAGACCAGCAAGCCTTGACCCATCTTAACTTCTATGGCTCATCAAGCTCACCTTGCTCCATGTAGTGCCCACAGGCTAACTTAAAGCACAAAAGCACTCAGGTTGGAAAGTTATCACTCTGTTCCACGCTCTGACTCCTGATTCTGGCGCTGTTCCTCTGACGTTATAGCTGTCATTTGGATGCAGGAGATTAATTCTCCGGGAGCTTGGTTTCAGAGGACACACTCCACTCCTAAATTTTGCTGCTAATGAGACACCTCCCCCTGCTTCTCAGAGGGCTCATTTCATATGCAGCCGGACACCTGTTCACAATTACTCACAGGTGAATACGATCAGTGCCTTCTCCCATCTTCTTACCACACCCATGTAGGGAGAGGTCAGTTGATGAGAAAGGAGACTGGCTTTCTCAGCTCACTGCCACCAAGTCAACGTGACTCATATGAACACTCTGTAGACTTCTGAAATTGTAACTGTTGAAGAGAGTAGAAAACCCAGTGTTTTGGCTGCAGAACGGCTAGTGGTTTTGAACTACCAACTAAGCCAAATAAACAACCTCAGACCATTGCTTAACCACCACAAGGGTTAGGAGAGCTGTATTAAATAGCTTACTGTCCCATGCAGACTATCTCCTTCTTATAATAAAAGGAATCTTCAAAACAAACTAAAAACCAACTTGTCTGATCAGAATCACACGAGGAAACGTCCTCAATTAAAAGAAGACTTTCTCCCCCAATGTGTCCAGTGGGTCATAATCTTATAAAATATACAATTAAATTATATTCCTTCTGTGTAGAACAGAAAGGCAAAAGTTTAGAGCAAAGACACAGCATGGTTCCATGACTTTCATTTGCATATCAATGTAATATATTGCTCAAAGAATGAAGTCATCGAAATATATGAAAATATATTTGAAAATACCTTCTCTATTGTGCAATTTTCTACTTACTTATTTCATTCATCTTCATTGAACCGAATTCTATGAAAGATGGAAAAGACAGATCTACATTCAAAGAACTTATTGGTATGCTGTCCCTTCTCAATTAAGATATTTTCAAAATTTGTTAAAGGAGTAGAAGATCATCTTAGAAGGAAAGCATGAATTATCCTTTTTGTTTTTCTTGTAATGATTTAATAACAGTAATAGATATATATGTAATAGTCATAATATGTGTGAGCATGTGTGTTTACTAAATTTAACACAAGTTCATGTTTTTAAGAAGGCAAGGGACATTAAAAGATTAAATAGAAAATGAAGAAAAATATAATTTTCATTTAAAAATGATAATAATTTTCTGATAACTACATTAAAATTAAAAAAACTTAGTGTCAAAAGGTGGTTTCTTAATTATTGATTCTAAGCAAAGGACATGATAATAAAATTTTAGAGAACAAATGTGGTCAACACACATTTTCATGCCTCAACTGTTAGACTTGTTTCTGGGTATATTTGACCTGCTGATTCCATATAAATATCAAACTATTTTAATTTTATATTAGCTAGCCTGAGATAGAGGAAAGGCATGCTGGCTTTATTTAAAGTCATTTGTGTTGTACTAAATATTTTGGTCAAGTTACACATGGCATAGTGTCTTTTGATCCAAAGAAATATTCCAACAGTGACAATTACATGGACATGAAATTTTCCCTAAGAGTCACTTCAAATTAATTAGGAACTGATTAGCAAGCAGTTCGATTTTTTATCTTAAAAAGGGCCAGAAATAAGTTACAGTACAATAAATAAGGAGCCTTGTGGTTAGAGGTTGACTACTAACCACAAGTTCAGCAATTCCAGACTACCAGGTGCTCTGCCAGCTAAAGAAGAGATTTTCTTATCTATAAAGATTTATAGCCTCTGAAACCCACAGGAAAAATTCCATTCTGTCCTATAGGGTCAAGATGAGTAGTCATTGACTGACTGGTAGTGAGTTTGGTACAATTAATACATCATTTTCTGAAATCCAAATGAGGTCTGTCAGAGTTCAAACTGCTTTATTTCAATTAAAAGTTTCCAGTCCAACTTCCCCACCTGTGCACAGAACCTCGTGAAAGAAAAGTTAGAATTTTCTTTATAAAGAAACTTGGAGTCAACCTTACTTCATAAATATTTAACATGAATTAGCCAGTGTATTATATATATATATATATTAAAATGTGTTCTGGAATGTTGACTGAATAATTTGAAGAAGAAAACTTTAGATCTTCAATATAGTTATGAAAATTGCTATGCCATCTTACATTTTGACACTTTAAATTGCCCCACACTGTCCATATGTGCCTTTTCAATTTTCTTTCTGATTTTCCATTTTTCTAAACCTGCGTTCTGACTTTACAGAATGTAACTCAGAGATCTGTGCGTCTTGTACAGACTTCCAGCTCCAAAAGAAAACCTCACTGCCATCTAATGGATTCGCTCATATTAACCCCATAGGACAGAGAAGAACTACTGCCTATTTGGACTGTTAACCTTTAAATCTAGGAAAGCCTTCAAATTGGTGAGTTCTAACCATTGATAATATTATTGGCAGTTCAATATATTACCAACTGGCCACCGTGGGTTCATATGAAACTTCCCTTGAAAGTCCTTTGTTACCTAATGCTTTTTTCAAATATTTCTTACCTTGTTTGTCTTCTCTTGTAATTTTGGGTCTGACTTCTTCTCGTGTTTAAAAGAGGATGACAACCTGATGAATTAGTGCAACTCAATAGCTGAAAATATTATAGAAAATCATATCTAAGAAATTAGAGCTGAGGCGGTCTGTCCGATGCAATTTTTTAAATAAGCACCTCCAATAACCCCAAGAATATGCCTAGAAACCAAGATACCAAGAAAAAAACCTATCTATGGGTTGTTGGGCTGTGTTATCATATCAAATGATATGTTCTTACATTCTTTGTATAATTTCTAGGAAGCTGAAAATAATTGTAACGGTGAATCTGAGGTTATCTATTATAGCTCTCTCAATCACAAATCAATTACAATCTGTGGGGGGCAGCATTAGTTGGAAATATCACATAACATAAATAGATTTGAGTCAGCAAACAAGCTATATGGCTGTAAAATCCTGATTCATTCCCTTTCATTAGTTCCTCCTATCAAGAATATTGAAGTTTAAATTACCATCTTTAAACTTTAATTTATTTTCTTAGTCAAGCAGTTAACCATATTTATAGATGCTGATTCTTGTTGGAAGGGAAAGTGCTGACTGGCATCAATATGTGAAAAGAGATAAAAAGTGGGGGAGAATATTTAAAGTGATAATGAAATACTACTATAAACACACATATGACTATAATTTACCAAAAGCTTAATTCTCTGGCTGCTTATATATCACCTTATCAGAATTTGTTTCTCTAATTATATATCCATTTATTTAATTTACATTTACAACGTTATAATCTTATTGAAATACCTTGGATCTTAATGTTGGAGGGCGGAGTAGGAATAACGTTGGCCTGTAGGAAAATGTCGTCCTTACTTTAACATATGCAGAAAAAGGAATGAACGTTGTACATTGATTAACACTATCTATTTGGAATCCAAAATGTGGATCCAAAATTCAAGGATTGCTTAGACCACACGTAAATCAAAGCATTAGCCATCATAAGAATCCTCTTTTATAGTACATCTCTCAAAAGTAGCTCGGCCTCCCCAGGTGGTTCACACAGTTAATGTGCTTGGCTGCCGGTTGGTTGAGAGGTTGCGATTGGAAGCACCAAGAGGTGCCTTAAATTAAAAGCCTGGCAATCTGCTTCAGGGACATCAGCTGTGGTAGATTCTTCTCTGACACACAGGAGTTCATCAGCATTTCAAAGTGTCTTGAAGACAATTGTTTTTGAAGTTCCCTACCCAAACGCAGTCCCACAATCGATCCCAACTGACAGCGAGGCTCTAGAAGATCAGTCTGAGGAATGAGACGGCCTCATGTTCTCCGCCGTGAGGCTTGTGGGTCTGCACTGCCTGCTTTGTCTTCAGCAGGCCTCCACCGCACGCACACCACCAAAGCCAAAGGCAGTCGATTTGCTACCAGTCAAATGCATCAGAACATAGCCTTCAATGACTTGACTTCCACTGAAACTTCGCTTGAGAGTAGAGTGCCTGTCCCGCCTGCAAGACATTTCTCTGTAGAATTTTATTTTAAGAGGTGATATCGTTAGAAAGCAGCATCTGCGAAAGGAGTAGGCTGACAGAGGGAAAATAATTAAACTGGGATGAAGGACAAGAAATACCTCAATCAATCTGATGAGCGCTCTGGATTTGGGACGGCCATCCAGAGTGAGCTGGGCTCAGAGAGGGGTCTATTCCTTACAGCACAGCATCCGCCCATCCTTGGAAGACGATTGACACTGAAAAGGGCCCGTTACCTTAATGGAAGCAATATTTCTTGGCAAACCATTTAGATGTGAGCTCGCAGCTTACAGAACACCCACAGAGAGGGTAAGGAATGCCTCACTCCCAAAGGGTAGATCTGGGTGGTTTAGTTCTTAATCTACCCAACTCAATATTTTCTCCAAATAATAAATAATATTATCAAATGGTTCCACATAATTTTGGTTTTCTCTGTTCCTGGGGAAAATATTTGAAACCTCATAAAATAACGGGGAACTCCTATAACTCCCACTGGACTGGAGACTGCAGCAGGCATTCATTGACCCCTTCAGTTATTACCCTTTCTAGAAGTTCTCTCCCTCCAGCGACCTTGTGTTGCAGACCTTCATGTCCCGACCTGATGGATGACATTTCTGATAATAATGTCATTCTCAGGTTAGGACAGTTATTATCATTATTTACTGTCAAATGTGTGTCAAAGAACAACAAAGTAACTACACAGAGACCACTTCCTGCATAAGAAAGATTTCTGTTGGGCAAGGGAGTTGGCAGATTTCACAGAACCTAGGACTCAGGAATACTCCAGCAGCTAGTTTGTGATGGATTCAGAAACAGACGCACGCCAGTAGTTATTTTTTCATGGTCTTAGGCCACATCCTGGTGGTTTATGATGTGATTTATTCGTGGTTATTTTGTTCTTGGTCTTAGGCCACATCCAGGTTTATGATGTGATGTAGATTTGCCGTAGTATGTTTGCTTGTACTTAGTGCAGAGCTCTTTCGGCACTGGGACCCACTAACAGCTGGCTACCTCCCATCTTACTTAGACACGGGTTAAAGCAAGAGTCCCCAGAGTGGATTACTACTCTAATGTTGCTACTCACTTAAATCATGTTGCCCTACATTCTTTACGTCTGACAGTTAAACACCCACAAATAGCCTCTGTGTTCTGGGATTCTATCCTCCCCATTGGAGCCCCAGTGGTAAAGTGGGTACACAGTGTGCTGCTAACCCAAGGCCAGCAGTTCGAAACCACCAGAGGCTCCTCAGGAGATAGTCTAGACTTTCCTGCAACAACGACAGTCTCAGGAACCCACCGGGGAAGTTCTACCCTGTCCTATGGAGCCACTGTGAGTCTCACTAACTTGATGGCTCTCTGCTTCAGCATCACCTACTATCAACCATGGCTTGCAGGGCACAATCAAACTGAGTTGCCGCCTCCTTTTCCAACACAGCTCACATGACTTCGGTGCATGTCGTGTCTCTGAAGGGCTCTTTGCATCATCATTGATAGGGTTTCACATCACACAGCATACCTGTGCTGCAGGTCCGCTTCTCTCCTTTGAATCTTGTGATCTTTCCCCCACAGCTTAGAAATGTACAACTGCATTTCTACTTTATGTTAGTCCTAACTTTTTCTAATTTTACAATCTCCATCCTATAAGTGTGTAACACCATTTCATAGACTTATTGTAAGTGTTCACCACTCACTAGAAAATACTACCAATTTGCTCAACTTTCTCTTACCCGTCTATATATTCTCAAAAGTCAGCCTGGGTTAGATGCTTATTTTCTTGCATGTCAGAGTTCAAAGTATGCACCATCTTTCAGCCAGGAAAAGGTCACTAAGAGATAGTAAAGAGCCACTCCTGCTCACTCAGGATTCTCAGGGCTATTGAGATGTCCCAGTGTCCTCCTCCACTTATTTTAAGGAATCATTTCTTCTTTTTAATTTTTTCTTTTTACTGTAACTATGTATAACACAATATTTACCAATTCAATCTGCTTTACATATATGACTCAGTGACATCAATTATAGCTATCATGTTGTATAACCAGCATCAATATGTTGCCAAACTTTCCATCATGACCAACCGAAATTCAGTGCTTCCTAAATAATTACTTATCCTAATCTGAGCCCCAGCCATAGCATAGCTTACTTGCTGAAGTTGATGATTCAACCTCTTTTGAAGCTGCTACCAGATAATTAAGTTTTTGGCCTGCTCTTCAGTTTTGTGTGCCCTTTGGTCACAGGAGATGAGATTCTCTTTATATGCTGCCAAAAAGGGCCTCTTGCTTTCACACTTAACTATAATTTCATACTCTCAACCTTCCATTATGTCATAGTGAGAAATCACTCAGGCTTCAAAATGAAATGTGGAGGATATGTTCAACATTAAAGATCCAATCAAACAGGGAATATCATTAGCTCGCACAAGTAAAAATATGGTGACTCTTGAGAGAGGTTTCAGGCAGGGTCAGGTATGGGGCCTAATGAGGAAGTTATAACAAAAAATGCTGACAAGTTAAATGGTCATTGAGGTCAGAAGCAGTAGAATCAAGCAAAATGGGGCAGGGACTTCCATTGAATGTATGTTAGGCGGGCTATGAAGATTGGTTACAGGATTATTTGTAAAAGTTCATTTGGGTACAGAAATTTACAATCATAGTCACACACTGTTTACAAGGCATACATTCCAGACCAGTATATCTTAAAGATCCAGTTTAATGTAAAACATGTATGTCTTATACCAATTGATGCCAAGACCCCATCCTCAGAAGGACTTGCTCAAAGGAAACCTTTCCAGTTGCGTGAAGAATTTTTTAAAAATTTAAAAGTAGACCCTCAGGTCTTTTTACCTGACAGATTGGTTCTACATTTCTTTCATGCAAAGAATATTTCTTTAGGCCATGGTATACAAACATATCTGTGCTAAGACCCCACTCCTTAGACAGTATTTCTTCCACACGTTGAGGTAAGTGAAGAAGGCATACCTGGCCAGCCTCCCATGGTTCCTGGCCAGATAAAACTCTTGAAGGGTAGACATTGCTAGCTTCAGTTTTAATTGTTTTGAATGTGGCAGAAACATAAATAAATTTCAGGCATTTACTTTAGCCAAAGGTTCAGGAAATTTTTCTCTCTTTAAATACTCGTTGATTCACTTAAGAATCATTTTCTCCCACATAGGCTTTACTTCCTGGTGCCTGTTTGAATCAGCACCTGTTTAAGAACCTATACCCAACAGAAGTAGATAGACACAGACAAGTGTTTGAGGTGCAGTGGAAAAGGAGGCAATGTTATCACTGAACACCTCAATCTGACTGTCCTCTGCAAGCCCTGGTTGGCAGACAATAGGTGATGTCATGACATAGCTGGGATCCCTGATGGCAATGGGGAGGGCCTCCACAAACCCAAAGCCATCCTGTTGAAGCCAACTCATATTGACCCTCAAGGATGGATTAGAACTTCCCTGGTGAGATAAAGGTTTTCTCATCTGCAGGGTTAGCTGATCTACTGTCTTCCACAAACGAGTGGTTCGTCTTTTGCCCAGTTTGTCTGGTTATTCAGTGGCTTTGACTTTTCATCCCCATTTTGACGATCATCTTTGAGGATAAAAGAAAAGATATCCCAACAGAAAATCAATTGACCACTTCATATGAAAAAGTAAACCTTGCTCTCTAATTCATGAAGAATGAATATCCACATATGTCAACCTGTAGATAGGCATCTGGTTGCATCTTGGTATTAATGGCAACTCTCATCATTCACTTCCTAATTGCCCTAGAGTTTTAATCCAATGCATAGCTATCCTACAGGACAGCTGCTACATGTTACTGAGGCTGTAATTCCACAGGGGATGAAGCATTTTCTTGCCACAAGAACATATGATTGATTGGCTTGTTCAAACCATATTTCTATTAGAGAATTATTACATATGAATAATTGTCACATCTTCAATGAATTCTAAAGTTTGACCCAAAGACTTTTGCAAATCCCTTTGTGTTAGGCAGGTTCTCATATTCATGACAGAAGTAATTTGTTTGCAAAGTTTACAGACTTTCCAAGTTGGACTTGGGAATTATGAAAGGCACTTTGCATACAAAGATGGTTCTTGTCCTGGTACAATTTTGCACAACTTCACCCATGGTGTGGGTTAATTTAAAACATGGCATCTGTGACTTACATATGGGAACGAGGCTGGCTAGGTGTCACAGTTCTAAAGTCCCTGGCTTGAGGAAGCATGCCATTCCTGGTTCTGTCTTCCTAGTAGGAAGCAAATAAGGTGTATAGAATACGGACCTGGAGTTTGACCAGCTTTATCATCTCTTTAGACTTAAAAGCAGTCATCCCAGAATTATTTGCTCCTGCACAAAGATGCCATGTCTTCTCATTCACATTAGTAGCAAGCTCTCCAGTTCCCTTTCTGGGCCACAGACACCCCACATTTGCATATTCCTATCCAGTCATTGAGTGGGAATTTTAAAACTGTGGCTAGAAGGAGCCCTGCTGGCATAGTGTGTTGCGTGTTGAGCTGCTAGGGCAGAAATTCAAAGCCATTAGTCACCCTGAGGACAGAGATGAAGTTTCTGCTCTCCTAAAGATGGACATCCTTTGCAGCCTACAGGAGCAAGTCTCTGCTCGGCTCTGTAGCATTGCCATGAGTTTGAAATAATGTCATGCCATTGAATTTGGTTTCTAGTTTCTGCCTAAAAGGCTATTCCAAGCCACTCAGAGCATCACAAAATGGAAAGTCTCCTTGTCACTGTAGAGGATGCTTGCTGAGCCTCACAAGGGAATGATGCTTCCTAATAGCATGTTAGTCATAGAACCATCCGTTACACTGCAGCAAGAAAGAGCATCCACAGGGAGTCCGGGACAGATGAACCCCTCAGGACCAGCAGTGAGAGTGACCATACCAGGAGGGAAGCGGGGGTAGAAACGGGAACTGATCACAAGGATCTACAAATAACCTCCTCTCTGGGGGATGGGCAACAGAAAGGTGGGTGAAGGGAGACACCGGGCAGTGTAAGGTAAGATAAAATAATAATTTATAAATTATTAAGGGTTCACGAAGGAGGGGGTAACGGGGAGGGAGGGGCAGGGGAAAAAAGGAAAATGAGCTGATTCAGGAACCCAAGCAGAAAGCGAACTTTGAGAATGATGAAGGCAAAGAATGTAAAAGTGTGCTTTACACAGTTGATGTATGTGTGGATTATGATGAGTTGTATGAGCCCCAATAAAATGATTTTAAAAAATAAAGAGCATCCACCCAACATAAGCTCCAGCAAAAAATAATTAAAACAAATAGGTAGTCACTGGTGGAGGTCAACTAAAGAAAACCTGTTTGCCACTCAAGCATAGGACCTACGGTTAATGAAGATCTTCCAGGCAGCGGCCAGTAAAATTTCCTTGCATTGAGTGCAGGATAGACAGATGAAAATTTAATTACTTGAGCTACTGCTTTTCAAACAAAACAACCCAATCCACTGTCATTGAGTAGATTTTGACTACTAGTAACCTTGTAGGACAGAGTAGACCTGTTCCATAGGATTTCTGAGGTTGTAACTCTGTATAAAACAAATAGTCCCATCGTTGTCCTGTGGAACAGTGCTGGATTCAAACCATCTAATGTACAGCTAGGGGCCTAACGTCCATTGACAGCCACAGCTCCTTGCTTGACAAAGGCGCTTCTAGAAATACTTGAAGACAATTGCTATGGTGTTAGCCCTACACTAAATGTTTCTTCAAAAAAAATAGGTCAGCTGAAAAGTATGTACATCTTTGGCGACATTTGGGTTAGCATATAGTCCTACCTATAAAGAAATATCAAAATTAAGTTTACAACCTCCTCTTTTTCATTGCACCTTTTCAGATGCATGAGCTTTGTTTTGATGGAAAGGTAGATAATATCAAACTATAAAAATTTTTCTAGGGTCTGCAGTCATTACATCATAGAATCTGCCTGTGGGGAACCATGAAAATGATATCATACTTAAATAGTGAATGATTGAATTCATAAATATTGCCAGCCACTTAGAAATGCCCACTAACACCCCCTTACCAGCACCCTCCTCCAACTACAAAAAAGTCAATGAACTGCTCACTTAGTATATCTCTCATGCTCATTGAGCATGCTTGCGGAGAGAGAACAAGTGAAAGAAAGCTCTATTACCGTGGTGGATGCTTTTATTATTAAATAAATGCCTATGTTTTACTTATTTTTTAAGCTCACTAGTCTCATGTATGTGAAGAGTATTAAAACAAAGAAGCAAACTCATTGTGATTGAATGGAGTCTGAATCACAGGTACTTTACAAGACTGAGTAGAAACCCCCCTGTGGTTTCCAAGACGATACATTTTGATGCGAGTAGAAGTAGAAAGCCTCGTATTTCTCCCATGGAGAGGCAGGTAGTTTCAAGCTGCTGAACTCAAGACTAGTCCCTCAATGCATAATCCACTAGAGCATCAGGGTTCAAAGAGTATTAATTTAAAAAAATTGAAAGGCATGTAATAAGCCTCATGAACTTAAGTTAATATTAGCTTAATATGACTTTATTTGTTTTTTTAATTAAAGTTATAATTTGGCACTTTCAGAAGGCATGAGTCTCTTTTTCTATTTTCTTCATTCTTGTCATGAAAGGATCTATCATGAATGGCTTGTGATGTAATCTATTTAGCAGCCACATCAGCTAAGGCATTTCCCATGATTCCCTTCTTAGGAAGAGCATTTTTAGAATGATGGTATGGATTTTGACTACTGTGATTTCAGAGGAAGAGAAAGAAAGCTTATATTAGGCTGGAAACCAAAGGACAATATTCATTCTGCTTTCCTGAATATATCATAAATGCCCTGTTCTCCTATAACATCAAAAATTATGAACAATTTAAAATATAGAACTTCAATTAGTATACATGAGAATTGATTGCCATGCGGCCAGTTTGCAAGTGTCAGTGTGTGCATTTACCTTGCCTGATAGCAGAAGTCACTTCAAAAGGGGAAGTGCTGCATGGAAGCTAAGTCACTTCTGCTGGTGGGTTTGCTTCCTGCACCTGGTTCATCAAACTCCTGTTTTATCACCAATCCCAGGAACCATCAGTGAGCACCAGGGATCCATTCAGCTTGGCATCCACCAGCCTGGAGTCATCCTACTTCATCTTCCTACTTCCTGCTTCCCAGTCCCGGCAACTACAGGAGTCAGGACAAGGTTTCAGCTTACATTTGACCAGTGGACTTGAACCAGATTGTAATTACCCATCTTATACAACTATGTGAGCCATTCCTTGATATAAATTTCTATCTATACACACACACACACACACACACACACATGCAAAGGGAAGTTCTCTCCAGCATTTCAGTAGAAGTAGCAACATCATATTCTTCTTGATAATAAGAACTGGAAGGATTTGCTTTCAAATAGGACCTATCCATAGAAAACAATTCATCTTGGCTACAAATCCAGTCTAGGAATAAATTGCTGTTAAGTGACAATAAGATGCTTCCAACTCATAACAAGCTTTTCAATAACAAAATGATACACTGTCCAGTTCTGCCCCATGCTCATAATGGTTGTTATACAAGGGAGTAACTGAAATAAAAATGTACAAATGTGCTTTACACATTGATGTCTGTATAGGTTGTGATATGAGTTGTATGAGCCCCTAATAAAATTATTTTTTAAATTGAATTATTTTTTCAAAGCTATGCATTTATTTATATTCTTACAAAGCAATCTTATCACCCTCAAATTACTCTCAATTACACTTAGTACATTTGAAAATCTGATATTCATTCATGGACACATTTTTCAAACTAATCTGTTTGGGTGGTTGACAGCTCCTCCCTTGGTTTTTCTTTACAATGTTGTCAAATCATTGTCTTTTCATGCGCCTCTTCATTTATGGAAACAAAATGAAGTCACATGGAATGAAACAGGTGTGTGGGGCAAGAGAGGCTTGCCAAAAGTGGACCACTTAGATGGCTGCACGAGCAGGTGCATTATTGTGGAGACAAAACCAGTCACCTGTCTGTCCACAAAGCAGGCCTTTTTGAACGCATGCCATTATGCAATCTTTTCAGAACCTCTAAAGAGAAATCTTGATTAGCAGTCTGACCTAGTGGAAGAACTCCAAATGCAGTATCCCCCTCACATGAAAAATGAGCGCAATCTGATTTGGGGTTTCACTTGAGCTTTTGGGGGGGTGAGGTGATGATGGTGTCTTTCACTGGCTTGATTAATGTTTACTTCTGGAGCTGTAAGTGTAGCATCATGCCTCATCACCAGTAATGGCCTTGGGGGGGAAAAAGTCTAGGTTGTTTCAGAACAGTTCTTTCAAAGCACAGCATATTTCTACTCTGCACCCTTTTTGATGGTCAGCCAGAACCCTAGGCACAAATTTCACAGTGAGCCTTCTCATTCCGAAATCTTCTGTTAAAATCCACTGAACTGAGCTCCAGGTAGTGCAGATATTTTCCTGCTCTCTTCAACAGTCGGTTGTAGGTCTTCGAACACAAGAGCACACATTTGTCGACATTTTCATCTGTTTGTGAAGTTGATGAATATCCAGAAGGAGATTTGTCATCAATTGACATTTCTCCATGTTTAAAACGAGAAAATCACTCATACACTTGTTTTTCCCACAGCTGTCCTTGTAAGCTGTGTCCAACATCACAACATTTCGACAGCATATTTCCCAACCAGGAACCACAATTTCACAGTCACACATAATTCTCTTAAATCGGCCAACACAACAAAGTTTGAGTGAAACTGCTTTTACAAAAAAGCTCACAGGGACCAGAGAGGATCTTCCCAGGCGACGCCACTGGGTGCATTAATTCAAAGTGAGTTGCTCGATGCTCCACCTAGTCAGAAAAAAAACGGGTACTATGAAAACTCCTCCCAGCAGAGCTATTTTTCCGGGTTTTTTGTTTGGGGCGCGGGGTGTGGTAGCCCATTGTGGCAGCTACTGTGGCAAACCATCTCAGTGAAGGTCTTCCTGGCCTTCAACTTTAAGGAGAATGATGGCCTTTTCCCAGGGAGTGGTTCCCCTGGTAAAACCAAACTCCAAACTCACTGTCATCAAGCCATATGATTCATAGCGACCCCTGTGGGTTTCTGAGACTGTAACTGTTTACTGGGGTAGAAAGCCCAGTGTTTCTCCTGAAGATCCGCTGGACTTCCAGCCATGTGGATTGCAGCAAAATGTGTGACCACTACGCCCTAGGGCTCTTTATACATTGACAACATGTCCAAAATATGTGCGACAGTTTCTCCATCCTCACTTCTGAGGTGCAGCCCAATTGTTCTCCTCCCAAGACAGAGTTGTTTGTTCTTTGGAAAGTCCAGAGTACTTCCAATATTCTTTGCCAGCAATGTAATTCAAATGCATCACTTTCTCTTTGGCCTCCCTTATGCATTGTCCAGCTTTTACATGCATATTGGGTGACTGAAAACCATTACTTTACTCAGGCACCCCTTTGTCGTGAATAGTTGACCTGTAAAATCGAGGCAGGCATGAGAAACTGCATCCATGTAACTCATGCCGATAGGTTAGTGGCTGGATTTAAGAATTCATTATGTACAGTTGGAGTCAACCAGAAGGAGATTGTTATATGAAGTTATTGTAGTAGACAATAGAGTCTGTGTTAGGAAAGAATTCAAGATAGTTGTCATAGTATAAGGAACATAAACATCCAAAAATTTCCCGAGTATAATATCATCAGTGACTTTCAGCAACTGGGTTGTAATGGCATCTACCCTAAGATATGGAGGCTATCCTCCGGCTACTCAATCTATTGCAAGCTAGAGTATCTGAGAAAACAGCAAAGGGGTGGGGGCTTGGAGGGTGCATATCCTACCCCCTCCTTCTCTCAAGGCTAACTGCCACAAAACAGAGATCAAGCATGATCCCCGCCTCCATTCCTCAACTATATTCTGACATCAGCTCTCCCTCTTTGGTCAGTTCAACAAACTCATTCAAATTGCCACCTGGAAATCACAGTTGATATTCATGATTATGTGTTTTGGGGAACATTAACAAGTTGAAATCCATGTGAGAAACACTCAGAATAGAGCATTTTAGTAGGACAGTTTTCTTCTCTATCATGCCCGTAGACAAACCTACCTCTGGCCTATCACAGTTTCTTAGCCTGGCCTCTTCCCAGTTCAGGAATGTTATGAAACCCCTATGAGGCTGCTAATACATGCTGAAAGGGCATGCCAGTCCTCTATAACCTTCATCCAAAAGGCACTTGGCTCCAGCTCCATCAGTCAGCAAAAGCAAGCTTAGTCAATCGAGTGCTCAGAAGCACCCCACATATAAGTAAGCACTTTCCCCAAAGCACTCGGTTTAAGTTGCTCTGTTAGCTGGGGATGCCGCCACTCTGTCTCTTCTTCTGGCTCCTGGTTCTGCTGGTGTTGCTTGTCTACCACTCCTCTGGTGTCAAAGCTATCTTCTGGATCAAGCCAGTTCAATGCAGGAGGATCTCATGGTCCAAAGGATGCATGCACCTCCTGATTTTTCTCTCTTTCTGGTGGTATGTGACACCTATCTCTTGCTTCTGACAAGACTCATTTTATACCCAACAGGCTGTCAATCACAGTTATCCCTTTAATCATTCAGAGCTGAACCATAATCCTATCAGTATTTTCAATGATGGTAAACCAATAGCAGTACCAACACCCACCCTACCCATGCCACCCCAGACACATTATCACCTCTAGTAGGAAATTGATGTGCTAGCAAATGGTAACTTACAAGCAGGCACCAAGTGGTCTATCGTGTCCTGGAGCAAAGTGGAACCCTGCAAAATACAAAGGTTGTAAGTCAGCATACAAAACTGATGTACAATAAATGACACTTTTTGTAAACTTTGATGTAAAGCTGTCCAGGTAAAGGTATTGATCATCCCATATGAAAGTAATGTCTCTGAACTCTCCACATGAACTGGTATGCTAAAAGAACGTTTAGGCATTGGATAAATCTACTCGCATACATTGAATAGGTTGGGAAGCAACATTAGATGTAATAGTAGATGGGGCTTAGGCACCACAAGGAACCACAGAACAGCAGTGTGAAAGTGCATCTCTACCGAAGCTCATTCCTGGTTTCCTCACATTATATGGATCAAAACAAAGGAAATTGATTCCTTCTTGAAAAAAATCTTAGATTATTGTGGCTACGTGTACTTGGGCCTCTTTCTTTATAAAATATTGGAACTCTTGAGACAAATATTTAGAGTAATCTACGTGAATTTTAATAGCTTCTGTTGACGAAACCCAACCAACCCCCAAGCGTGAATCATCCAAATTTCTGGTGTCTTACAGAGGCAAGCTGTAGGTGTCATTGTATCCTGGAACATAGCAACTTGAAAACAGAGGGGTGGGTCAGACGTTCATCTAAGTGCTTGGGTGGTGAAGGTATGGCAGGCAGATATAAAATGTTTTTCCTTGATCAATAAATGTGAAGTGGCAATTCTGTGCAACAAATCAATAAGCTGATCTAGACTGGGGAGGAAAATATCCCCAGTATTGACATGTCCTAAAGAACTAGAGACTGTCTATAAACATACCATGTTTGAAATGCCCACCATTTCCCAGGTCTTGTTACTCAGAGACTCTGTGAGTGTGTGTGTGTGTGTGTGTGTGTGTGTGTGTGTGAGAGAGAGAGAGAGAGAGAGAGAGAGAGAGAGAGAGAGAGAGAGAGAGAGAGAGAGAGAGAGAAGGAAGTAGAACCATTGGAGGAGAAAAACTGCCTGAAGGCACAGACTGATTTTGCATTTAAAAAATATATACTTAGCTTGTTCAGACACTGTTGTTTGCTAAGAAATCAAGCTTATTTTCTTACGGTTTCTTATATAATTGCATACCTGCTTTCATGCCACTTCCTAGAAAGTTATTACTATTAGTCAGAATACACATTATAATCTTTTCCTAATTTAAAAACTTTGAATTCCACTTTACAATACAGGAAAACTAATCTGCTCAGTTCAGAGGTGCCTCATAAACGCCGTCCATATTTAAAATCCTCATGCGTGAGACTTGCCACCAATGCAGATCGAAGGATTGAGTGTTACACCGTAGAGCATTGAGGCTGGGGGGCCTTTAAGTAGGGGCCCAAGTGCTCTTTGAAAATGGCATTCTCCGTTCTCAAAAAGAATGTGCTCACAGAAACCAGAAACAACATTTCAATTCATCTCTTAAGAGAATATATATTCTCTTTCTTAATATATGATATGATATGATATAACATAACATAATATAATTAAATTATGTCTGTTCAGCACTTTTTCCTCTTTCTAACAGTCCACTAGATGGCAACCAAAGCTAGTAGCTCTTCATCTTCCCAATTCAGGACAGTAAGTTTTCCCCTTACCCATCAAGATCTTGGGACCCAATAAGTAGAGCATTTAACTTAACATGTGGTATATAAATGGGAAAGGAAAACACAAACAAAAAAAGAAACAAAAAACAAATGCTGAATAAATCCTCAGAGAATTGCAACACAAAACAGTGGCAGTTTACCAAACCCATTTCTGAGGACTTGAAGAGATAGAACAAGCAGCACAAACGTTTAAGTTGACACCAAGCTCCATCCCACAAGCCAATAGATTGCACCGAGAAAGCAGCTGCTTTCATATCCTAAAAGAGCCTCCAAACAACATCCTAGTGGGAAATGACTCAAGCTTTAAAAGCAAATGTAGAGGATTTATTCTGCAATTAAAATCCATTCAAATGACGTAAATAACCAGTTCACACAAATGAAGATATTGTGACTCCTTTGAGTTTCTCAGATATGGATGGTTAGAGGGACCAATGAAAAAATTACAACAAAAAATTACCAAAATATTAAACACGCATTGGGGTTTGGAAAGGAAGGGTCACGTAAAATGACTGCATACATATGCTAGGTAAGCAACAAAATGAGTTACCATGTTCATTACAAAAGTTCCTTTGGGTCCAGGGATTTACCATAATACAAAATGTCTGCGATGTATATATTCCCTAACTGATTATAAAAATGTCTAGCTCGACATAAAACATTTCTTGGGGATGCCTGACCATCGATGCCGGGGACACTTCCTTAGAAGCTGTTTGCTCAAGTGAAAACGTTTTCGTTACCTGGGGATTTAGATAAAAGCTTCACAACCAAGGTCTTTTTCATAAAATGCTGATTCTATATTCCTATCATGAAATATTTCTTATGATTTTGCTAGAAATATACTTGTCTTAAGATCTCCTTTTTAGGTTATATTTGTTCTATATCCCATCTTGACTACTGAGAAAATACAGAGTCCTCAAAAGGTCCCTGCAAAATGGACTTAAAATAATGGATTTTTTTTTTCATGAACTTATGGAAGCCACTTTGCATCTCCTGGGATATCCATGTTTGCTGGCCTGGTAAAGACTTTAATGAGCAGCCAGGGTTAACAAGAGTTTTAATTATGTTGAATGCAGCAGAAACATGGATTTAGTTCACACATTTCACTTTCTTTAAATGGCCACAGAATTTTCTCTTCTTCCAATGCATTATTGACTGCAATAACACGCAACAAAATTGCAATCTTCATAAAAATGTTTTTCTTAGTACTTCTCAAATAACTGATCTTGTCACCATCGATTCATTTCCTGTCCTCCTTCAACCCTAGTGTAGGTGTCCATCTACCTGCTTTAATTATGTTATATGCTGTCAGAGAGAAGGTAGGTGACATTATTAAATAAATGTTTCCTGGCAGTAATCTCTAAATCAATGGTCTTAAGGCAAGTTCCCCGGGAACTATGCTTTGAGATGGAGATGTATATGCATACACTTATTAGGAGGGCCAGAGGCATCAGCACCTGTGTGAGAAAGAAGAAAGTACAATCAAGCAGAGAGAGGAATTACACTAAGCGACAGTCACAGCTCCTACAGGATTTCATTCTAGGACACAATGCTGTCCTATAAAGTCACTGTGGTTCATAATTGACTCATAACTTTGAAAATGATATACGATTTTAGAATTAAGAATTAGATATTTGAATACTCTTATAAAATATTACATTACAATTTTAATAGCATTTCAAACACTACTTTATCCCTTTTTGATTTCTCATTTCAAAGTTAGGATGATAGAATGCTGGCATATAATTTTATAAACTATCAGAATTGAAAACTTAAGAATATTTAGTACACAAACAATTTCTTAAAACCTATTGGAATCTTGGAGCATCAGAATGTGTGTCTTCAAAGAGTTACAATAAATCATTCCTTGCTTTTTTTAAATAAAAAACATTTGCATGAACATAAGATACTGTTTTCAACAGTTCACCAGCTTCTGCTGTTTTTATACTATTTGAAGGCTGTATCATCTTTTAATGTCAATGTTGTTGGTTGCCATAGAAATGATAGTGATGTCATTCACTAGTTTAAGTCTAGAAATAGGCAGCAGGAACAGATGGCCATTTGAGAACTAAGGGCAAAGTTTTAATGTAAATGTTCTCGGGAACAAAGACCAGGTTAATAATCCCTGCCAAAAATGTAAAACCACCTGAGCAACATTTGAAAATGGCCCTATGACTCCATAATTACACGTCTAAGTGGCTGGGTTGGAATCAGGGGCACGAGGATAGAGGAAAATAGGAAGACATTCTCACAAATGAAAGATTGAAATAACCTCCTAAATAAATTAATCTAAAATTGAATTTTAGTTATATTATACAAATAAAACCACCTAGTTACAATCCCAGCAGGAATGGGAGATGCAAGGGAAATGAGATGTGAACTTGGATCAAATAAATATAGGGCAGGATGTACAGGAGAAATAAAAAAGGAGGTGGGGGTGAGCCATAATATGTGTGAGCAGAAGTGTGTAAATGAGGATCATAGCCAGATAATTAGAAGAGGTACATGCTATGTCGAAGTCTCTAAGGCCAATACTGTTTTCAAACAATGCATTGTTCTACAACTGTTGAATCATTTATAGATAATGAATCATTATATATAATTATAGACATATATACTTGCATAGTCTTTAACAAAAAAATTATTAAATCTGACACATAATATTCACAAATTACTCAAAACATTTTAAGTTCTCTGGACCTCATAACATTGAAGTCATAATTAAACGAAACAAACTCAAAGAGAAAATTTCTACCCACTTAAAATACTCAAAATTCACATAGTAATTAAAAACAACAAGATTTTTATATGTTTTGTATAATACAAAATATTAATTAGGTTTGGTAAAGAGACCAAGGACATGTTTATCTCTAAGTTTACTGTTTTGTTTTCTTTAACTAGGTAACAAAGACGAAGTCAATTGCCCGTTGTATGTAACTACAGAATGAGAATTGATAATCTACCTGTGTCGTGGGAACCCTGCTAGGTAGGCTTTGGATTGCTAACACATTCTCAGCAGTTCAGAAGCACCAGGGGCCCTAGGGTTTCATGAGGGTTTCTCTTCCTGTGGAGGTTTAGAGGCTCAGAAATCCCCTGGGACAGTTCCACCCTGGGCTGTACTCTCATCTGAGTCAGGATTAACTAAATGGCAAATGAATCCAGATTTCTGGTTTTCTCTGTTTTGCATATTGTGTTAGTCTGGGTACATTAGAGAAACAAATCCACAGAAACTCATATGTATAAGAGAGAGTTTTATATAAAGGTTAAGTGCATATCAAGAAAACATCCCAACCCAATGCTGCCCAAACCCACAAGTCCAACATTAGCCCATATATCCAACACCAATCCACAAAGTCCTCCTCCATCTCACAAAACAGAGGCAATGATGCCGACTGCAGGAGGAAAGCCAAGTCAGTGAATGTGTAAGCATCTCAACGCTGGCAAGGGTCTCCACATGGCTGCTCTAGTACCAGGGCTGCATCAGGGTAGGTCCATGTGGCTTCTCCTCAGGGATGTCTCGCAGAAAGTGAGCCTTGCCAGCTGAAGCAGGGAACTGGCTAAGGTAGCTGCACCTTGGTCCCACCATCAGAAAGCAAGAGACCCGAGAATTCGAAAGGTGAGACTCACTGAGCTATTTATCTCTCTGCCTTTCAATTAACCCCACATGAGTTTATCAGCCAGGTTGGCACAATAAAGTTTAACTATCTTACATATCTATAAGCTATCTTTAATTACTCAATTGAATTAATTCAATCTGGAAAGTTCTATGAAATGCGACAAAGATCTTTGGGTAACACAAACTATTTTAAGCTGCATGGGTTTTATTAGCAGAAATTTTAAAGTTTATTCTGATATATTTTAAGTGTAGGTTCTTGGCGGCACATGGTTAAATGTTTGGCTGCTACCTAAAAACAACTGAACCTCGATCTCACTAAGGAGAAGGATAGTGACTTCCGTCACGATTTACAACCTTGGAAATATGACGGGGCAGTTGTACCCTGTCCCTGTGAAATGGATGTTACTTGAAGGCATGCAGCAACTGTTGGGAACAAGGGGGCATCAGGAGATATGAAGATGAACTGCCTCTAGAATAAACTCAGCCCCCTTTGTGGGTTTGCTCTTACTGGCTTGAGCTTATTATTCTAAGTTGCATAAAGTGCTTGTTTAAGAGCATTGAGGCCTTTAATATTGTATATCTCATAAATCTAAGTACTTATAAGATGATCTGGATGCTTGAGTTCATTTATCCTTATGATTTCAAAAGTTTCCTGGATTTCAGAATTAAAAGACAATTAACAGCTAGTTTAGTCAATGAAACCTACTTATTCTATGCACTTTAAAAATACATTTTTATACAAACAAAATAGAGAAACAAATTATATTGGATCAACTGTAAAGCAAGCTTATCCACTGAATCATAATATTTCAATAAATATGAATTAGTATTTTTTGCATTTGCAACCAGGGATGGTCACTGTCATGATCTAACTTGAGGATCTATTATTTCCCTAGTCTAATACCCTTATTTGCAATTTATTTTATGTGACTATGTGTCTTAGAGATTAATTTTCATTCACTAAATCAAGAAGATTTTTACATAATACGGTTCAGCTAAAAGTTCCATTCAACCACAACAAAATATCCGTAACAACTCTACTTTTAATATTTTTTAATGAAACCCTTATTTTCTTCTTCAGGAGGCGCTGTGGTTCTTTAGTGGGTATTCTGTACTTGGGAGCCCAAAGACGCCTCTTCTGCAAATAACTGGTATACAGCTGTCATTTTCATTTTTGTTTTTAAATCATCTTTGCTTCTGGCATGAAGAGACCCTGAAAAAAACATAGTCAGAGTGAAAGCTAGGAGATGGTATTCAATTTTTCCCCAGAAAATCTTGACATGATAGTTTCTTAATGGTGCTAATATTTAATACCTTTCTCCATTCTCTATACTGAAATAATTACGGGCTCTATGTGTCTTGTTTGTTAGTCAGACTTCTTTGGGTGGTGCAAAGATGAACAGATTCAGCTGTTACCTGACCGTTTGGAAGTTAGCATACACCTGCCAGCACATCAGTCAACTGAGCTCCTTCTCAAAACTCAGCCACTGGAAACCTTACACAGCACAATTCTACTCTGACACACACAGCACTGCCCTGTTTCAGATGCAACCGGAACCTTCTTTAAAGTTCAGTTTTCAACATTTGTATGTATAAATCAACTTTTTTAAAAAATATTGTGAAAAAAATAATTTCCAATATCCAATATTATAGTCTAGAGTCAAACTTGTTTTAAACAGGTACTTGCATCCTCTCTAAATTTAAAATTGAAATGAAAGGATGTTATTTACCTCCTGATACATAAAAAGTCTCCTACATAAAACTAAGAGTAGATACATAGATGCACAACTTTTAACGTATTTCTACTTTTATCAAAATTTGATTAAATAAAACAGAGAATAATTTTTACATGGGCCAAAATCTAAGAATAATTTATAAGTTGTTGCTATACATAATAATAAAAGCTATTAAAATGCTGCTGTCGTGAATTTAGAATATTATTGTGCAGATAATATAATCAGACTAATACATGCCAATAACATTGGAATATGATATTAAAATATTGAAATGTTATTTTAAGGATATAGTGTAAGTCTTTTCTTTGAAAATTTCCCTAAAGAAAAGATTAATCTATCTAAAAGTGACATGCATTATTGCCATTTTCAAAGACAGATCTCTTGGCATTCGACGGTGACCAAGTAAGATATTTTGGTGTTCTTTGCTTCTTCACCAGTGTATTTAGTGATTGATCTATAAATCTAATGTTTTTAATCATCAGACACGTTTAAGGTGAAAACAATAATATAAAGATAAAAATATAAAGAGCAGTAATTTTAAAAGACCATCATCAATAGTTAATAAGTCTATGAAGAACTCTTTGTCATGGAACACGAAAGAGATCCCTGCATCCAGAACAAATTCCGTTGGGTGCAGAGAGAGGCCAACTAAGGAAGTATCAAGTTTGGTTGTCATGAGGATTGTAATGATCTATGTGTGATCATCAGGCTGTTCCAGACAGAATTTTTAAAAATTTACTATTAATTGTAAGTTAATACCTGTATCATATCATTCCATAGCTCAATCACCACAAGCATTATTGTACAATGACCACAGTGAGTTTCCAAACACTCTTCTCCTTCTTGGACTTGCTGACATCACCTCCCTTTTACCTCCTCCGCATCCCTTCACCCCCCCCACACACTGTACCCTCACCCCTAAAACGCTTGTTCTACTTGCTTTCTCTATAGGTTCATCAATCCTGGGGTTAACACACCAAAAATTAGAAAGCCATATAACACAACTTCAAGAGGGTGACCCCAATGACATAATACCTCTGAAATAAACCCTAATATGAACAACAAAAAAATAAAACAAACCAAAACAAAAATATATTAAACGTTGAATGCCAGATCAGGTCCAGGGTGCATCAGAGGGGGGATCGACTGACACAATTTTAATTGGTTAAGTCGGGTTTATTCCTTTGAATTTCTATGCTCATCTCTCCAAAGCACTCTATTTAGTAACCAATCTCTTCCTATCCATCAATCGTGGGTAGAGGGAGATCACCAAAGACTTATTTCCTATGCAGAGCCCACAAAGGTATCTTGGGCTCCCCAGGTCATCCATAGCCTTCTGCAAACCAGATGCTCACAATTTAGGCTCTGATACTAATCCCTCCTTCAAATTCGGATTTTACAATTTAGGAGTCTTTGGTGGCTGATGATAGTGTGCTTCTTCCATGTGGACTTCACTGACATCTCACTTAGATGACTGCTTGTTTTTAGACAACATTTTAAAACCCCAGACTGCATTTTATCTGATAGCCAGGCACTATCTAATGTATTTGCTACATTTTTCTATAGCACCCATACCCTGTTTCCCTGAAAATAAGACAGTGTCTTATATTGATTTTTGCTCCCAAAGATGCACTAGGTCTTATTTTCTGGGGTTATCTTATTTTTCCATGAAGAAGAATACGGTACACATTTATTATTTTTTTTTATTAAGAGAGCTTGAACTTCCTGCCTGCTCCAGCTGTGCTGCAGCCAACCGTGAGCTACGTGGTGGCGCCCACCACTATGGTGCAGAGTCCAGAGTTACGGTAGCTTCGGGGGGCCTTATTTTGAGGGAGATGCCTTATATTTCAGCGAGAGGCAAAATTGTAAGTAGGTCTTATTTTCGGGAGATGTCTTACTTTTGGGGAAACAGGATATCTTCTGTGTTCCCTTCCTGAGGGACATGATTTAAGAATTAACTAGTATGAGCCCCAAACTCATGACTGGATCTATGTTTTTGTTTGTTTGTTTGCTTTCCTCCTTCTTATCTGTCTTTGTATCTCTTTCAAAACCTCCATGTCAATTTATGGTACAGAGTCTTATCAATCAGCCCCCTGGGGCATAATGGTCCTCCATTAATATTGTCTTTGGTTAGCCCCTTGTGCTAATTTTTTAAAGCCCCCTTGATAGAGGAATACTAGGCTAATGTAGGCTTAATCCATATCTCCGTACCTGAATTATTCATTTCTACAGAATCAATTCTTTTGTGGCTGGACACTATTTAAACAAAAAAATGGGAGTTAATTGTCATGGAAATTTACAGTAATATTCACTAATAATGTCAGTCGCAGGTTTGCCATAATGCAGCATATTGATACCTAAGCAAGACCATGTTTGTCCACTGTGGTAGTTACACAATTTCATGTCAACTTGAAGATATACAAGTATGGGGGTGGAGTCCAGCCTATCAGGTCACAGTGAAATTTTACATATGAGTTTCTTCATTCATCTAAGACTTAGATTCTAAGTGAATCTGGCTCTCCTTAAAATCAGGGCCAAATTAGTGAAAAAGAGAGACTTCACTTATAATTTCCACCTCTCAACCTATATTATTCATTTTGACTCTATCTGCATTTCTGATAATGACCTGCCACAGAGTCTGTCCTCCCATAGATCACTAATGAATGTTCTTAGCATAAATCTGGGAGACATGTCTTAGTCTTTTACTCACTTTATATCCTCCCATTCTCTGACATTTTCTTCTTTTTTCTACACTGAGAAACCATCTCTTATGGGCCTAAAGACAGAAAAAAAAAAAAGGGCTAGTTTCCTTCCGGCACTGATTTTCTATCTCACTAGCTTTTACCCACTCCCCACCCCAACCTAAGGCTATTTTCTCCTGACTTCTTCAGAAATAGCTATATTTTGAGGCTCATCCTTAAGGATGCCTTTTCAGATGCACACTTGATAGTCCCCAGATTTTTGCTGTGTTTTTTTTTTCCATGTTGGAAAACAACTACAATTTCTATCAGGTTTTCAGGGGCTATGATCTTTCTTGTATATAGCCAAGTTTTCTTCCAATGTTTAACACTGAAAAGATTCAAATATTCTGGAATAGGAAATATCAAAATTTATATGCTAATGCTAGTATTCTGTGACTAGAAGTAATACAGTGTTTTGATAAGGGAAGCAATTCAATCAGCTTGATAATAGGTACTGAAACTCCAGTCAGAAGGCAAAAGCTAAGGAGACCGTATGAATTACTGTGAATAAGATTTAGAAAAATAACCTGTGTTGTTGTGGTTAGGTTTTGAGCTATAGTGGCTATACGCACAACTGAGTTAACACTGCCCAGTCCCGTGCCATCCTTACAATGATCCCTCTGTGTGAGCTTATTGTTGAATCCCTGGTGTCAATCCACTTTGTGAAGCGCCTCCCTCTTTTCCGCTGCTCCTTCATTTTAGCAAGTATGATGTCCTTCTCCAGGGACTGGTCTCTCCGGACAATATGTCCACAGTAGTGGTTCCCTACCTTCCTAATGCCATGGCCCTTTCATACGGTTCCTCATGCTGTGGGTCCCCCAGCCATAAAATCATTTTTTGTTGTTATTTCATAACTGTAATTTTGCTACTGTTGTGAATCGGGCAACCCCTGCGAAAGGGTTGTTCAATCCCCAATAGGAGTCATCCCCCACAGGTTGAGAACCTAACGTACGCAAGATGAAATCTTGACATCCCTGCCTCTGGAGCATTCTATGGCTGTACTTCTTCCAAGAGAGATCAGCTTCTCCTTTTATCACTCTGTGGTACTTTCAATATTCTTCTCTAGCATTACAATTCAAATACATTGATTCTTCTCTGGTCTTCCTTATTCAGTGTTCAACTTTTACATGCATATGAGGCATTGGAAAATACCTAGGCTTGGGTCAGGCATGCGTTAGATTTCAAAATAACATCCCTCCTTATCAATATTCTAATGAAGTCGTGTACAGCAGATTTACCTACTGCAACATGTCTTCTGATGTCTTGACTGCTGCTTCCATAAGAATTTATTGTGAATCAAATCAAAACAAAATCCTGATACCACATTATTCTTCATATAAGCAAGATTCTCTGATGATTTACTCAGCATACAGATTGAACAAGTGTTATGAGAAGATACAATCACCTCACACACATGTGTTAATTTTAAAGCATGCAATATTCCCTTATCCTATTTGCAAAATGCCTCGGGATCCATGTATAAGTTCTGAATAAACACAATGAAGTGTTCTGGCATTCCTATTCTTCTAAAGGTGATCCATAGTTTGTTAGGTTCACAAATATGAATATCTTTGCATAGTCAATAAAATACAAATATGAGGGGGACACCCCCCCTAAAAAATTTTTTTAAGCTATACATTTAAATTTTTTTACAAAACAATCTTATCATCTTCAAAGTACTCTCCATTATGCTTAACATATTTATCAAATCTGTGATTCCATTCTTGAAAACAGTTTTCAAACTCATCTGCTTGGATAGCTGACAGCACCTCCCTCATTTTTTTCTTCACCTCTTGCATGTCATTAAATCACTGTCCTTTCATGTCCCTCTGCATTCTTCAAAACAAAAAGAGGTTTCATAAAGCAAGGTCAATGGAGTCAGGTGCGTGGAGCAAGAGAGGCCTGCTGTTTTTGGTAAAACCTGGCACACTGCGATGACTGCATGAACAGGTGCATGGTCATGGTGGCAAACCAGTCCCCTGTCTGCCACAAATCAGGCCTTTTTTGTTACACACTGCTATGCTACCTTTTCAGAACCTCTAAAGAGATAGCTTGATTAACAGACCGACCTGGTGGAATGAACTCTAAATGTTCTAGGAGCCAACACTTTCATCTGATGGGGAAGTTGACGGATATCTAGAATGAAGTTTGTCTTCAATCAACTTTTCACCTTTTTTTGAAATGAGAAAAACACTCATACACTTGAATTTTTCCCATAGGGCTGTTCTTGTAAGCAAAGTTCAATGCCACAGCAGGTTCTATGGCATTTGTACAGAGCAAGAAATAAAATTTCACAGCCATGTGCTCTTCTCTTAAATGGGCCATGGCAAAAAAAATGGAGTTTGAGTGAAACTGCTTGATGAAAATATTCACTGTGACCACAGAGAACCTTCCTAGGCGATGCCATTGGGCGAACTAACTCAGAGCGAATTGCTCAATGCTCCCCCAGTGGGGAAAATGTGTACTACAAAAACTCCGCCCAGTGAAGTTTTTGTTTTGTTTTGTTTTGTGTGTGTGTGTGTGTGTGTGTGTGTGTGTGTACGTACCTCTTGCAAACATCTTTCTGGTATTTATTTTCTGCTCTGTGTCATCCATCTCACATTAGCAATGATAACCTCCTATTCCAGGTCCTCTTCTGAATCTGGCAGTTAATGTATAGCTGCAATTATTGTTGGGTGAGCTTCAGTAAAATGCTACTTGCATGCACTATTAATGATGGCGCTCTATAATTTGAGCATTCTGTTGGGTCACCATTCTTTCGGATGGGCACATATAGGCCCAGTCAATCGTTCATAACTATCATCCCAATTTCTTGACTTGGAATAGTGAGTGCTTTCAGTGCTTCATTAGCCTTCTGAAATATTTCAATCGACATTCCATCTATACCTGTAACCTTGGTTTTTTGGCCAACGCTTCAGTACAGATTGAACCTGTTCCTTCAGCACCACTGGTTCTTGCTCTTCCAAGGGTATAATGTTGACTAGTTCTTTTTGGTACAGTGATTTTTTGTATTCTTTCAATTTTTGTTTGATTCTTCTTACATCATTCAATATTTTGTCCTTAGAAAATTGTAAAATAGTAACTGTAGGCTTGAATTTTTTTTCTTGAGTCATTTTGGTTTCAGATTTGCTGAGTATTTCTTCACAATCTATTATTAAGGATAGTCTATTCCATCTTTCAAAATCAACGGTGGTATAGCAGGTTATGGATTGTCCTACTAACAGCAATTCGAAACCAGTAGTTCCTCTCCAGAGGAGAAAGGTAAGGTTTTCTTCTGTCATTATATTTATTGTATCAGAAAACCAATGGGCCAGTTCTACCCTGTCTTACAGGCACACTGTGGGTTAGGATCGAATTAATCGCAATGTGCTTGGTTGTGGATTTCCTCCTTTGTTTTTATTCTCATAGTTATTTACATAGAACAAATAATCAATATATATATTTTTTCTTAGTTAAAATATTAAATGGGCAGATTCTAAAATGGTTTTTTAGGAATGATATATTAGGGTTCCTAGCTTTGAGTAGCTGAGAAATAAAATAAAAAGGTGTAAAAAGTTAATTAGTTTCTTTGTTGGCAAATGTAATAGCTAGTTTAATTTGAGGATTTATATTGAGTTAAAAATTTATAAGGGCCCACTTAAATATCAAGTAGAAAGGAAAAGCCTTAATAAATACTATATTTACACAGGAGCCAAATGAGAATTGTTTTCAATGAAGAACAGAAATCAATGAGACATATATTCATCACTTGCCTATCAGTTTGTTATACTGTGATGGATTGTGTGTTGCTGTGATTCTGGAAGCTATGTCATGTCACTAGCATTTCAAATGCCAACAGAGTCAATGAAAGAGAACAGGTTTCAGAGGAGCTTCCTGATTTGGAACAAACAAGTAAGGATGATTAGGCTCCCCACTGTGGAGGAAGAAGTCACTGGAAACTATATACATAGCTTTGATTTGTTGTTCAATACTGAAATCCTAAACAAAGGAAGCAGGATATTGTTGGAGAAACTGCTGGAGGAGGACCCCCTCATCTCCAAAGGCACTTAAACTGTGACTGCAGAGGAGCTGACTTTTGGTGAGGAGTCGACCATGGTGAAGTGAGTCAGATAAAGTTTGTGTGAGTGGACCCTTCAGGATCTTCATTTGATGATGGTGCAAGACCCAAGGTAAAAAAGAAAAGACTGCAAAAATTCCCTAATGATCAGAAGTTGATATGTGTGAAGTATGAATCTAGGAAAATTCAAAGTGGCCAAAAATGAAATAAAACACATTAAGTTGCATAGTCTCAGCATTAGTGAGCTGAAATTGACAAGTATTGGCTATTGTGAATCAGAAAATCATGATATACTATGGCTGGAATTATACAATCAAGAGAAATAATGTGACCTTCATTGTCAGAAAGGATCTTGTTAAATCCATCATGAAGTACAGGGTTGTCTGTTATGGGACTATATCTAACTGCCTTCAAGGAAATCCAATCAATACAATTATTATTCAAATTTATGCACCAACTACAAAAGCTACTGATGAAGAAATTGAAGAATTCTACTAAGAATTTGTTGGGAATTGATTAAATATGCAATCAAGATTCATTGATAAATATTGGTGAATGGAATGTAAAAGTTTGAAGCAAAGACGGAGATACAGTAGTTGAACAATATAGGCTTGATGATAGAAATGAAGCTGAAGACTGTATGCTGTAATTTTGCAAAACCAACAACTTATTCATAGCAAATAACTTTTAAAGAACACAAAAGATGAATATACACATCGACTTCTCCAGATGGAATACACAGAAATCAAATCAATTACATATGTGGAAAGACACAATGGAAAAACTCAGTATCAGTGGCTAAAATCAGACAGGGGCCAATTATGGAACAGATGACATGTTAGTTCAAGATAAAGCTGAAGAAAATTAAAACAAGTTCACAAGGATCAAAATAGTATCTTGAATCTATCCCACCCACATTCGAGAACATGTAAGGAAGGGACTTGTTTCGGCAGGCTGATGAAGCACTGGGAGCACTATTCTTCTAAGCCAGGAAATTGGGAAGAGGGCGATTTGGCCAACTAACAGAAAGATATCCCTATCTGTACCCATTCCAAAAAAAAGGCCCACCAGAATGATCAAATATGTCACAATATTATTGATATCATATGCAAGTACAATTTTGCTGAAGCTCATCCCACAGTGCCGCAGCTCTACATTGACAGGGTTCAGGTCAGCTTCAGAAGAGGGGGGCGGGGGGAAACAAAGCATGTCACTGCTGACGTTAGTTGGATGGCACAAAGCAGAGAAGACTAAGAGATGTTTGTTTGTCTTCCACTGGCTATGCTAGCATGTCCTGCTCAATTGCATGGGACATAACAAAGGAGAGCTAGATAGCATCGAGAACAGTGGGGATCCCAGAACACTACGTTGCCCTCCTGTGGAACCATACTGCAAGCTTTAAAATTAGAAAAGGTTTCTGAAAAGGTTGTATCCTCTCACCATATTTATTCAATCTGTATGTTGAGAAAACTGTATGATATGAAGAATAACGCATCTTCAGGGCAGAGGAATGCGTATTAACAACCCGTGATGTGCGGAGGACACTGCCTTCCTTGCTGAAAATAAAGAATTGAAGCACTTGCGGATGGAGCTCAGCATTGCAGTTTCCAGTGTGGATTAATACTCATGTACAGAATACCCAAATCCTCTCATTCTGTTGAAATGACATCACTATCATTGGACTTATATGATAGCACCTAACAATAGCACCAACATGGTAACCAAAAATAAAACCCTCCTAAATCCACTGTTGTTAATTTAATCCCAACTTTTAGCAATCTCTGGAGCAGCAGTTCTCAACCTGTGGGTCGTGACCACTTTGGGGGCCAAACGACCCTTTTGCAAGGGTCACCCGATTCATAATAGTAGGAAAATTACAGTTATAAAGTAGCAATGAATATAATTTTATGGTTGGGGGGGTCACCACAACATGAGGAACTATATTAAAGGGTTGCAGCATTAGGAAGGTTGAGAACCCCTGCTCTAGATTATGACAGAACTTCCCCTTAGGCTTTCCATGACTTTAATTCCTTATAAAAACACACTTTAGGAAAAACAAAACAGAAACAGGACATACATTACCCATTGATTAGCTGGCTGGCTTGAACTGATAACCTTTGGGTTAACAGTTGAACACCTAACTACTGCATCATCATTCCTCTTTAAACAAAAAATGCAGTGTCAAATTTTACATCAGCACAAAATTAATGTATATTTTGTTAAGAGTTGAGATGCTGATATTTAATTCTTAAACACCTAGATATCTTAATGTACTCAAATATACTGTCAAAAACACGACTACCTTATCTGCATTTAGAAAAAAAATAGTATGCCTGAACAAAACTGCAAGAAATAAATCAACAAAGAAATACTCCAATTTAATTTGGCTTTACTGGAGAATTCCCTAACAGAAAAAAATATTTTAATAATGTACAGTCATATACAAAATAAAATCCATGCATATGCACGTATATACTATCCAAAACATTTAATAAAGTTAGTATAACAGATTTAATAAATAGTTTAAAATGCAATATGCGACAACCAGGAGGCAGCTAAAACCTATTGGCCCCATTTGAGGAACTCAGGAGGCTGGTTTCTTGAGATGCACTGTGGAGTCAGGGGACCAGCACAGGCACTCATGCCCTTGATCTCCAGAGTAGCCTGTACAGGTGGCATGTGACCCTCGCCATGGGGGCTGCAAGATCCCCACGGCACTGAACAGATCCTGGTGGCATAGCAGTGAATGAGGGTGATTGGTGAATCACAATACAAGGCAAACTCTTTGATTCTACAATAGCTCATGAAAGAACGTGGACATGGGAGGATAGACAAAATATTTCCTGTATTGTTCTTAGAAAGACAAAGAGATGCAGTGAAGAGATGCTGGACTTCTAGAATCTGAAAATGCAGCAGGTCCTTGGGTACAAGAGCAAATGTCCAGAACACTTCCATTGGAGAGATTCCAGAAGGTATTGTTGAAGTCCATAACTCATGTCTCCCATGAAGATGATACTATCCCTCATTTCTCAAATCTTGTGAAATAGCTGCTGTCTGTGTTGTTTATCCTTTCTGTCTAACACGGATCCTTGCAGCTGCTGCCCACCCAATTAAAGAAATAGACCATGTGGGAGAAGAAAAGTGTGGATGCCACAGTTATCAAACTGCAAAATCCATTTTAAATAATTTTAAATATTACACGCAAATATAATTTTATATGAAGCATTATAGGTATAATTATGTGATAACTATTCTATTGATTTATAACACTTCGGACCTTAAATTTGCTTCTGTGATGTTTAATAAGAGCCATGGTGGTGTGGTTACGAGTTGCAGTTGTAACTAACTGTAAGGCCAGCAGATTAAACTGATCAGCTGTTCAATGGGAGAAAGACGGGCCTTTCTCGTTAGGCAGAAACGGGAGTTGGCGGGGAAAGCAAGTGGCAAAATACCCTGGGCGAGTGAAAAACACTCCAAGGACATTGCAAAAAAACCCAAGTCTCCCCCACCCTTCGGTGACCTTCCAAACCCAGATGCAGGAGGCTAACTGTTGCTGATAACATTGAACACTGTTGCTTAGTCCCAGCTTTGCAGACAGCAAAATTGCAATGGAAAATTCCCAGCTACTCCCTTCCCAAGACCCAGGATATACAACTCTTCACCTCTCGCCGGGACAGCGTGACTTCTCTGGCCCCAACTAGGGACCCGTGAACCTCTCCCAGGAGCTCTGAAATAAAACTCTAAAACTATTTTCTGCCTTTGACCTTTTTCTTTCTTTTTGTCGCCAAAGTTCCTTCCATTTGGTGAATGAATCCCGGGAGGAATAGAAGGGGATTCCTGGTGCACCCCATCTGCTCTCCAGCGGGTGCTAAGCCATCTCTGTCCTCCGTTCCCTCTTCCCTCGGACCGGGACCTCTCAGCTGCCATCCGCTGCGTCTACCAGTGATAACCTTACCAAACGTTTATCTCTGCTGTTTCGGCCACCGTCCCTTGCTACGGGGTCCTTTCACCAGAGGCGCTCTGTCCATGGGCACAAGTCAGAGTTTCTCCATCCAAAGGGCAGAAACATTTGGAGACGCCTGAGTCTCTCTGTTGAGTTTTCCAGGGAGCTGGGAGGGCACTGGGTTCCCCCTCCCTCCAGGGACCTGGGAAGCCACTGGGTGCTCCCTCCGACCATTCCAGAGATCCAGTTGGATACTCGGGATTCCGGTTCTCTAGCTCAGTCTCTTACCAAGAATCCCATAGCATAGGAAACAAAAATTCCAAGCCCAACCCTTCCACATACTTAGGGTGTCTCCTCGCTAACCTCTCAACCCTCAGCCTGACACCAGACCTTCAACCCAAATCCCTTGTTTCTTATTGCAATTTGACTTGGACCCAATACGAATTAGACAATGGGTTTTGCTGGTCAGACACCGGTACTTTCGATTTCAACATCTCAGTAACTTTTGCCAGCAAACTGGCAAATGGTCTGATGTCCCATACTTCCAAGCTTTCATTCCCCCTCCCCCCGCTTAGCCCAACACTCTCCTAAACAGAAACACCTGCTAACTCAGAGAGACCCCCTGCTCCCCCATTAGACCCCTAACATTACTCCCCCTTCATCTTTTTCCAACCCCCCACTCCTTGTCCTCACCCCCAGTTGAGCCTCCTCCATATCCTGACACCCCTCAGTACCACCCCCCTCAGCCACCCCCTCAGCTCCTAGACATCCGTCTGCTAATCTCTCCCCTCCAATTCCTCAGCCCTCTCCTTTGTTCCCCTGTTACTCATCACACCCGCACACACCAACCGCCCCCCTCGGCCCTCTATGGAAGTTGCCGGCACTGAAGGCCTCATCTGCGTCCATGGTCCCTCGTCTCTCACTGACTTGTCCCAAATTGAAAAGCGCTTAAGTTCCTTTTCCAACAATCCTACCACCTACATCAAAGAGTTTCGCTATTTGTCTCAAGCCTATGTCTATCATGGCATGGCATTTTTTTAGTCCTAGCATCCACTCTCACCTCAGATGAAAGAGAGCATGTTCTCACCGCTGCCCCAATAGCATGCAAACCAGGTTCATCTAACCGACTGGACTATGTTGTTGGGACCCACCGATATAAAATGCTCCAGTGAGTCTTGGCCTGACTCCAGGCAATCTCCCACAAAGCAATCTACTTGGAGAAGCCCAGGGAAATACCCGGAAGTCAGATGAAAACCCAGCGGCATTCTTCAATTGCCTAACTAAAGCTCTTACACAGTACACCACCCTAGACCCGACCTTCCCCTCAGGGGCCGCTGTCGTAGCCATGCATTTCATTATTCAACTGGCTCAAGACATTAGAAAAAAGTTGAAAAAGGATGAGGACGGCCCTTCCAACCCCTGTCTGGAACCTTGTAAATATGGCTTTTAAAATCTTTACTACCAGATAGGAGCAGGCAGAGGCAGACAGGGAATCCCCAAATCGCCAAAGGGCAAATTTACAAGCTCAACCCTTGATTACAGTCTCGAGGCCCTCAGCAACCAAGAAGACACTGGCATCCTTCCTGGTTCTGGCAACAGCAGTTCTAGACCACCTACAGGAGCCTGCTTCAAGTGTGGTCAGCAAGGTCACTGGGCCAACAGCTGCCACAACCTCATCCATTCACCCAGCCTTTTCTGGTGTGCAGTCAACAGTACCACTTAGGGGAGTGACTATCCTTTGGCACCCAGTCCCTCCAAGCCCAGACCCATCGTTGATGCTCCTGGGCCTAGCTGCTGAGGAGTGATGGAGCCCAGCCTTGATGACCTCAATCACCCTCACTGAGCCCAGGAAAACAATCAAGGTAGCAGGTAAGGTTTTGTCCTTTCTAGTTGAGTCAGGGGCTACCTTCTCTGTTTTGCCTTCCTTCTCTGGTCTTTCACACCCTTCCCAAGTTTCTGTCACGGGAATTGATGGCTGTCCCTCTCACCCATTGTCCACTGGGCCTTTCACATGTCTAATGGATAACAAGCCAGTTACACATTTCTTTTTAGTCATGCCCTCCTGTCCCAACCCGCTGCTTAGCCGTGATATTTTAACCAATTGTTGAGCCACTCTACATTGGGATCACTACCCTTCTGTGGCCTTTATTTTCTCCTTCTTTCCACCTCAGCAACCACAAGCCCCCATCCCCACCCCTTTAATCCTCATGAGGCTCCCTACATTTGTAAGGTTTTGGAACCCACTCGAATATGCGTTTGTTGTAGTCGTAACCTTCCTCATGATGGTTGAAACCCATAACTCTTATGTGTGGTACTTTAGAGTCAAAGAAACCTACACTTCACTGTTAAAGTGAGATAACTCATCTTATCAGCCAGAAAGACTGTTCTCTCCAAGGATGTTAAAGTGAACTTGTCATTCCTCAAAGTCCTAAGGCCGTCACAACTCATTACAGAATATTTTCCTGCTTCCTATATAACCAAACACACTGTTAGTTGTGGCCTGAGCAGTATGGTGGGTGCCCATACACCGTATCATATCAGTGACTCTTGGGACCATAGATGGATAGAAGGAGTCACAGGAAAATTGTACAATAATGGATACAGCACACTCCCCTCATGTAGAATTAGTATTTATATAATATACGTTCTAGCCTCTCAAGTCCAGGTACAAATCTCTGCCATCATTCTCTATGAAGAACAAACACTTCAAGATCAAATACTTCACAAACCTCAGACTACTGCCCTGTCCTCATGGGTCCAAAAAATCCAAAACACTCTCCTTTTCCTTAATCAAACCCATGTGCTTAAAAAGGTCACTCTTTGCTTCCTGTGTGCCTCCCTCCAAAGACATCTGCTGGCCACAGTCCCTGTCAACTTTGGTAGGCTTGGTCCCACAAAAGCACCCCTAACAGAATGTACCCCTCCACTGGTTCCATGTGGGGTTGCTGCTTCTCTGCTAGATGGCCACTTGTTTAACTTCAAGCCTTTAATTCCCCTGATGCTGTATCATTTGATAGGCGGGCACTGTCTGCTTTCTTTACCACATTACTTCAGTGATCATGCCGGAAGACTGAAGATCACTGTGGTAATTACATAATCTGTTGTTAGTTTGAGACTTTAGAGTGAAGAGGTGGAGTTTAGCCTGTCAATCAGGTTACAGCTTGATGACTTCATTTGGAGGCACTAACAAGATAAATAGCTTGCTGGAGGCAGGTCACAGGCTCACTCCCTGCAAGACATTACTGATGACGAGCCTGATGGAGCTATGCTGATGGCAGCTAGGATCTTAAAACTGGAAAAGCCAAATGGAGACCCATGCCAGTGTTGAGATCCTTCTACCAATACTGGATCTTACAAGACTTTCCACCAACTGACTTGTGACCTTCTTGCATTCGGCCTCATTGCATGTGTTTTATGAGTCTAAAGAGGAATTTATGAACTAGTATTGGACAAAAGGGTTAATAATGGACTTATGGACTTGATCTGGACTTGGCTGGGATGTTTTCTTAATATTCAATTGCTCTTGTATATGAAGCTCTTTCTTATATACATATGAAAGTTCATGAACTTGTTTCTCTTGTCAACCCAGACTAACCCAATCACAGAATGCCTGGTTGTTAGAAAAAGTGTTCACGTGTTGAGGCAGGAATTGAGCAGAGGCCCAAAGTCCATCTATTACCTCAGTGTATTGCCATATATGTACATGTACATAGGCTAAGTGTCACAAGGAAGGTATGAGTCAACCAGGGTGCATATAACTCCAGTGAAACACACAATACTCTGGTTCCTTGAGGCTTCCTAACCACTCCCTTATCATGACCCCAGTCCTGGTTTTCACTGCAGGTAGACTGGAGTATGTCCACAGGTACAGATACATAATAAGAGCTCACAGCACACGGAAGCAGGAATGGGAGTAGTGATACCAGGCTGCTTCCGTGTGCTGTGAGCTCTTATTATGTATCTGTACCTGTGGACATACTCCTGTCTACCTGCAGTGAAAGCCAGGACTGGGGTAGAGGAGAAAGGGGGAACCGATAACAGGACTGGGGTAGAGGAGAAAGGGGGAACCGATAACAATGATTGACACATAAACCTCCCCCATCACACACACACACACACACACACACACACACACACACACACACACCAGGATGAACAACAGAAACCATGGGAGAAGGGATACAACAGTTGGTCTACGATATGAAAATAATAATAATTTATAATTTATCAAGGGGTCATGAGAGTGAGGATGGGGAAAAAGAGGAGCTTATTCCAAAGGCTCAAATAAAAAATAAAATCTTAAAAAATGCTGATGGCAACATATGTACAAATATGCTTGATACAATTGAAGTGTGGATTGTTATAAGAGCGGTAATAAAATGATCTTTTAATAAAAAATAAGAATAATCTCAGAGTTCACTGGGGCAGTTCTCCCTGTCCTATAGGGTCACTATGAGTTGGCATCAACTAGGTGGTAGTGAGTGTCTTATGATGCTTTATATTAATAACTTTATATTTGCATTTTAATAATTTCCTATTTGACCTGTCATGCAGGAATAATAATCCATATGCTTTCCTAAGAGGGAAAAAATCCAATGTGTACAGTGTGTTGTAGGAAAATTACAGTCTAATGTTCTTCATATACATAGATTAAAAACTGTAAGTTATATATGACAAAGAAAATAATTATAAATAATACACTTATAAAAACATGGATATGGAAAATTATAACAAGGCTTTATTTAATTTTATTGGAACATATTAGGTAACTACTAAATATTTTATTGGTAACTCATGTGCACATAGAAATATGAGAAGCCTTATGTGGTGTTCAGTTTAGTTAACACATTGGAGTCACCTGGGGACTAGAAAACAAACAAATAAACCAAAATGAAAAGATCCCTCCCAAATTGTGATTTGATTAAATCAGTATAAAATAGCTCACAGGCAACAGGAATATCTGAATGTGTTATACATATTAGAATGCAGAATCTAGAGTACAACATATGTGTCAGGTATACGTTTTGTATAAACACACAATATTTTTGTATTTGCTAATAATTAATATCAACATTGTGTGCTAGGACCATATGGTTTGATAATTGTGAAAAAATTCTAAGTTGCCAATCAACACATCTCATCTGGTTTCTAGCAAATTTAGTATTATTTAGTGATTTTGTTATGTAATTCCATTTAATTGTAACATGAGATCTGATTTCAATATCAAGGTTTTCTTGCTTCCTTTTTTATTCCTGGTTCCACATTCCCAAGCACTTTCCTCTCCTGAGTCTAATATTCTCAATTCTGGGGATAAACAGCAGTGAGATGGGTGGGAGACCAGGGTGAGAAGGAGTTTACGATGGATTATTAATGATGAGTTTTGATAGATTGTCTTTCTAACACTGTCTAACATTACTTCCGCTTCTAGGCTTACTCTGTGTTTCTGCATTCACAGTTCCAACATGGTTTTACGTTACTCTGTAGGACACCCTTATAGCCATTTCCTGCTACAATTTTTTCCTTCCATCACTTCAGAACAAGTTTTACAGTATTCCCACAAGCTACCCCGGGAGTTTTAGTAGGCTGCTGAAGCCAGTTTTTCAGCTGTAGTCTCCATAGTCTTAGGACAGGCAGGAACTCTTTCCACACAAGAAATACATGAGCTCTCCCCTGGTGTCTCTTCCTCTGGCATTGGCTTTCCTATATTTTGTGTTAAGCTGGTCCTGTGATTTTCTGAGCCAAAACCTTTTAGATGCACGTTTAATGACTGGGTGGATGCTAGTTTTCAATGGCAGAATCTGTACCCTAGGGATATGTTGGGAAAGGGTATTATTAAAGTCTATTATTTATGTAGCCTATGAAGATGATATTTTCTCTGATTTGATGCTCATTTTGCAGGGCAAAAACACAGTGGGCACAGCCTGGTCCCAAATGTTTTGCTAGAATTCTTTTTGCATTGTCAACTTGGATTTAGAACTTAAATGTTCTGTCAGCTCCAGGGAAGAAGTGTCAGTCAAAATGGGGATAGACATAACAAGGAATAAAAAATAAGTTTTGCTTTTGGAAGTTATCCAGACAAACAAGGGCAGTGGCTCTCAACCTTCTTAATGCTGTGACCCTTGAATACTTTCCCTCATGTTGTGATGACCCTCTAACCATGGAATTATTTTCATTTCTACCTCATAAAGAAAATGTTGCTACTGTTATGAATCAGGGGACCCCTGTGAAAGTGTCATTTGACCCCAAAAGGGAGTGCCACACACAGGTTGAGAACCGCTATATTAGGGGATACCCGCCGGCCAAATAGATAAATAAATAGACAAACAAACAAATAACATAAGAAAGCTCCATTGGATGGAGCTATTGTAGTATGCACTTTTCCCACTAGGCAAGCAAGCAACTAGCTCTGAGTTAGTGCACCCAGTGGAGTCGCCTGGGAAGGTTCTCTCTGGTCCCACTGAATTTTTTCTTAAAGTAGTTTCTTTCCAACCTCATTTTTTGTGATGGCTGATTTAAGAAAAGAGTGTGTGACTATGAAATTTTGTTTCCTTCTCAGGAAAAATGCCGTAGAAACTGCTGTGGTGTTCAACACAGCTTACAAGACAGTGCTATATGAAAAACTGTCGAAGAGTGGTTTTCTCGTTTCAAAAAAGGTGAACAGTCGTTTGAAGACAAATGTCATTCTGGACATCTGTCGACTTCTCGAATGGATGACAAGATCGACACAACTTGTGCATTTGTGCTTGAAGACTGATGATGGACTATTGAAGAGATGGGGCAGTTATCTGGACTATCTTGGAGGTTGGTCCAGCAAATTGTAATGGAAGACTTGAGAATGAGAAGGGTTACTGAGAAATCTGTGGTTCGGGTTCTGAGTGACTAGGAAAAAAAGCATTGAGTGAAAACAAAGGAGCCTAGACTTTTTTTCCCCCAAAACTAATTATTGATGATGAGACCTGGTGCTATTCTTATGACTCTGAAAGCAAACATCAATCAAGTCAGTGGAAGATGTGGCCAGCACCTGGCCCAAAGAAAGCTCACCAAATGAAATCAAAGATGAAGCCAGTGCAATGCTCGTTTGCTGCTTCTTTTTATTTTTCTGGATGTGAGAGGGATAGTGCATTTGGATTTTGTTGCACCAGGTCAGGCTGTTAATCAAGTTTTCTATTTACAGGTTCTGAAAGGATTGCTTAACAATGTGGGACAAAATAGGACTGATTTGTAGCACACAGGGGACTGATTTTACCACCATGACAATGCGCCTGCTCATGCAGCCATCTCAGTACGCCAATTTGGACAAAAACAGCAGGCCTCTCTCATCCTATGTACCTGACTTACCTGGCCTCGTTCCTTGCAACTTCTTTTTATTTCCTCGAATGCAGAGGGACACGAAAGGACAGTGATTTGACTAGTTCAAGAGGTAAGTCAGAAACTGAAGAAGGTGCCTTCAGCCATCCAAACAGATGAATCTGAAAAATGTTTCAAAGACTGGAATCACAGATTTGACAAATATACTAAATGTAATGGTGAGTACTTTGAAGGTATTAAGGTTGTTTTGTAAAAAAATTAAATACCTAGCTTTGGGAGAAAAAATTCTGGGGTTTTATTTTGGTACCCCCTTGTACATAATTTATATTGTCCCATTACCTGCAGCTCTTGATCTAATAGCAAGATTATTCTAAGATTTTGTGTATCAGTGAGTCTCTGAAAAAATTTATGACAAATCAAGGAAGATGAAACTAAGCACACTCTTGTCACCATCATTATCATCGAGTTTAGTCAAAGCAATTGGGGGGGGAGAGGGAAGCCTGCAGAAGCAATTTCTGTTTAATCCTTTTTGTCTTTTTTTTGGGGGGGTGATAATTCACATATCATACAATTTAATCATTCAATTATATTAAGAAGAATTTTGCAATCATTACCATAATCAATTTCAGAACAATTTCTTCTTTTACTCATTGTCATTAGCTCTTTACTACCCTCCCACCACCCAGCCCTACTTCTATATCCATGGGTGATTATCAATCCACTTACTGTCTGTAATTTACCTGTCCTGGACTTCATATATAGAAAATCATACACAATACAAACAATAAAACAATCCAACAGACATACAAAGAAAACACTCCTCAACAACAAGTATACAAAACCTAGAAAATCCACATTCCAAGAGAAAGCATAATTATATTAAAAACTGACACAACTCTAAAATGGGTCAAAAGGGGAATCAAATGCTAGTCCATATTCACCTAACTACATCTGCTGTAATCAACTTTACAATGCTCCTGTCTGATCGCAAGGCTAGCCACATCCCTCTACTGTGGTCAGGGGATTCACCAAAGGCTTCATCCCTGGGGAGAGCCTGCAAAGGGTTTTGAGCTTCCACTGTCATCCCTAGGTTTGGGCAAACCAGTGTTCACAATTTAAGCTCTGATACTGTGTCCTCTTTCAGATTTAAATTTTGTATTCCTTGAATTATACCGGTTGGCATGCTTCCTCCATTTGAACTTGGTGGAAACCTCATTTTACATTGCTACTTGTTTTAATATACACCTTTAAGAACCTAGAAATGATTCTTTTTTGATAGCCAGGGATCATCTGCTTTCTTCATCATACTTTGCTGTAGCAATGTGATCTCATTAGGACGGTGCGTATTGGGCAGGGTCAGGCCATAAGAAGCAATTGCTCTTAGACTGGGGCTAGACTTAATGCAAGCCTCATCTACACTCACATGTCTATGGTTTACATGTCTCTGGCTAACTTAGAGATATTGCCGTCATTTTATGAAAGAGAACATTATAAATGAGCCCTACAGGGAATAAGATGACGCCCTCCATTGTGTCATTCATTTAGTCAATGGTAAAGAATGTAAAACACAGGTGGGAAAAGGAAACTATACAAGTATAGGCCGGTTTCATATTTAAATACAGGAACTGTTGACTTGTACAGAAGTAACTTTGAAATGGCCGGGCAGTATTTGCACCAAAAATAAGGGTTGATGCCAGAGAGAAATTTCAATTACTTTCATTCACAAAGGCCATATCATGTCGGCCAGGCTAATTCATGTAATAAGAAAGCAAGACAACTGCTAAAATAGGAAATATATGGTAGTCCAAGGCCACGATTCATTAAGCGACCTCTCAGTAATAATTTCAAACTAAAGTCCAATGACTGCTAGTAAGTTTGAGATAGCCACCAACTGCTTCTTCTCACACTAGGGCCTTTCAACCTTAAATCCAAGAGAGTATGTTGGCTCCTTAAATCTGCTACATGTGAATTTGAAGTAAAGTCCACATCATATTGTGGGCTTTCCACATCAAATCCTTCTGGTGTGGCCTATGAAGGATGTTGTGCATCTCAGAATGACACTGTCTAAAGTCCAACTAATCTAAAGGACCCAGTCTGGGTCACCAAGGGCTGGAGAGAATCTAGGTAAAAATTGTTCACTTAGGCACACAGTACTGGGTGCGTTCTCCCACTGGGTTCTGTAGAAGAATTGCTAATCATTTCTTCCTAGCAGGAGGCTGTGTTTTCCACTTCAGCCACCAACAAGAAAGCAATTGCATTCTCCAAGCTGTGCATGCCCTCCATCCTCCACCCCAACTCAAGTATGTTATAAAAAGGAGAAAAACAAAGCTGTCAATATTAACAGATGAGAGGTAGATACTTCAAACATAATTTAAAGTAAAAATACTACATACATTACACTAAAATTCAGTTAACTTTTATAAATCAACATGTGAAGATTTTTTTCCACACTAATAAAAGTACTACTGCTACCACCAGTTGCCAGCAAGTTGACTCCACTCATGGAAACCTGATATGTGTCCGAATTGTGTTCAATAATGATTAAAAAAAGTTTCCTTGTATAAGTGATATCCTCCAATCCATAGGTAAGCAGTCAAATTTATTCACCATTGCGCCACTCAGAAATTCTAAACACAAGTAACACTCTGCTTTGGGCAAACAAAAGTGCCAAAATCTGTCTGTGTAGAACAGAGCCAGAGTCCGAGTAGAAGATTTTAATTTATCAGATAAACATATCAACTTTTCAATGTGCTTATGGAGAGGAATTACCGACGAAGTTTTTAAAGTATCATCATGGTCACTAGTGGTTAGCAGATTTCAGTGCAGCTTGCAGACTCAGATAAATAAGGAGAGACTCCTAGTAATCTACTTTCCAAAATCTACAAACTAAGACCACACAACATAGTGCTGGCAGATGAGCCCTCTAGCCTGGAAGGTATTTCAGAACAAAATAAAAACGTCAGCAGCGCACCAAAGGCTTTGAAGACGTCACAGGTACGGGCTATGTCTAGCTATGTTGCACATGAGGTCACCATGAAGCAGAGTCATGTAATGCAACCAACAAAAATCCTATAATAACTCTTAATATTTTAAAATTGACACAGATGATGCACCTCATACTGCAATTTCACAATTCATTGACTGCCTCTCCTGTATAGGTCTGGTCATTCACCCACACACAGACACATACCCATGTTATTTCTTAATCTTTATCAATACCAATAATGATGCCACACAGTCATACATTTGCTTAAACATCTATTATTTAAACTACCTCTATCTTTTCTTCTCACTCCTTCAAGTAACGCTTAAATATTACTAGGATCTTTTACCATTGAATCAACCACATTTGTGATGTCCAGACACTTTAATAGTTGTATTTCTCTCTTTGCACAATTTGAATTCTGTGGTCCATAATGCTACTTCGCTCTAATATTTTCTTGTAACTCTTCTTCTTCTTTATACTCACCGAATTACTAATTGCAGCCCAACCTCTGTACACTTCTACTTAACATGTTTTATTTTACATTCAGGGCCATTAACTCAAAGTACCCCATTCATTTCAACAACACTTTCACATTTCTCTTCTCAAATCACTAAAAGCGATCTCCCATTCCTATTCTGGCTGATAATTCTCCCCTCCCTTTGTCCTCACTGAGAAAATTGCAAAAATGAGAAGAATAATTATTTACTCCCTTACATATAAAAACCTATCTGCATTGGAAGGAACATATTCGGTCCTTTAGGTAAATAGTTCTTGCTGTTTAACTAAGGTAGACTTTTCTCCTCTTTCATCTATGTAAGAAAACCACTTGATTCGTTAACCCCTCAATGCCCTGTGTTCTATGTTCTTTTTCATTTTTCATTAGATTATAATTTTATAAAAGTGTAAATGTAACTCCCACCTTTAAACACAAGAATCACTCCGTGATGATGGTGACAGATGTGCAAATTTGCTTGATACAACTAAGGTATGGATTGTTATAAGAGCTTTAAGGGTCCCAGTAAAAAGATTTAATAAAAACAAAAGAATCAGTCAATGTGTTGGCTCTTTGTCTTTTATCAGAGTAACTGTTTTCATTCTTGCGGTGAAGTGAAGTTACTTGATGGAGCTCTTTTACCTATAGTCTTCATGATGCCCATGGGATCATGCACTAAGATGTGTGTACCTTGAGGGCTGGAAATTTTTGTCATTCTATCAGGTATGCAAATAACCCATCTCAGAAGCAAGGGAAGGAATCCTGTGGCTATCGATAAAGAAGAATCACCAACCGGCGGCATGCAAGATTCCTGTTTGAAGTAGTCAGGACAGCAGAGTCACCAGAGACTACAACATCAAGACCCTGAATCAGAGAGAGACCTTGGGACAGAGCAGAGGGGCAGATGCAAGACTATGAGGCAGAGCAGCAGATTTCTTGACTGATAGGATGAGTGAAGCTGAGTGCCTTTGGGAAGGAGGCTGACGTGCAGAGGGGTTGCCTTGGGGCAGTTAGCAGTGATACAGGAACTATAGAGCACTGGCCCAAGCAGGGCAGAGCCCAAGGTACTGAAAGACAAAAGGTTGAAGACAAAAGAGAGAGATGCCTGCGGCCTTGGCTAAGAAGACGAATGTGGATAAGAGAAAGAACTTTATCCTTATTATTTCCTGACCCTAATTTGTGATAACCTATTAACTTTGGGGGGGTATTCGAATTTGTTTTCTTTTTTAAAAAAAAACATTTTATTAGGGGCTCATACAACTCATCACAATCCATACATATACATACATCAATTGTATGAAGCTCATCTGTACATTCTAATCATTTTCAAAGCATTTGCTCTCCACTTAAGCCCTTTGCATCAGGTCCTCTTTTTTTCCCCTCCCTCCCCGCTCCCCTCTCCCTCATGAGCCCTTGATAATTTATAAATTATTATTTTGTCTTATCTTGCCCTATTCGGCGTCTCCCTTCACCCCCTTTTCTGTTGTCCGTCCCCCAGGGAGGAGGTCACATGTAGATCCTTGTAATCGGTTCCCCCTTTCTAACCCACTCACCCTCTACTCTCCCAGTATCACCCCTCACACCCCTGGTCCTGAAGGTATCATCCACCCTGGATTCCCTGTGCTTCCAGCTCCTATCTGCACCAGTGTACAACCTCTGCTCTATCCAGACTTGCAAGGTAGAATTCTGATCATGGTAGTTGGGGGGTGGAGAGGAAGCATTTAGGAACTGGGGGAAAGCTGTATTCTTCATCGGTGCTACATCGCACCCTGACTGACTCATCTCCTCCCATATAAACTATTAACTTTTCCTGGAGCTTTGCTGGCATAGTGATTATTCTGTGGGCACAATGGAGGGAGAAAGATGAGGCTTTCTACTCCCATAAAGAGTTAAAATCTCACACACCCACAGGAGCAGTTCTACCCTGTCTTGTAGGGCTGTTATGAGTCAGAATCAACTCCATAGGAGTGAGTGAAATTAACTCTCCCTAATAAGCCCCCACAATTACGAAGATTGTGTATGAGTTCTATGTGGCCACTACAACAAATTATTAAACCTAACAAAGAAGCAGCATTCTGTAAAGGGATGGTTGGTACCAGAATAAAATAAACAAAGTTGTATGGTAGAGGTCCATCTGACTTCGGCACCGTAGCAACCATCCTGCAGCGGACACAGGGTTGGACTCTTCTTTCCCCTGGGGTGGTCACAGGAAATCAGACAAGAATCCCCAGGCAATTTTTTCCCCTGAGTCATTCCATATAGAAAAAATAATTTATTTTACAAAAATTAATACATTTATGCTAATGAGCTATAGATTAAAGACATCCCAAACATCAAATTTTTCAAAATTCTATTAATACTACCTTAATCATGATATGTCACCACTCCTCCGGTTAGTAGATTCTCGCATGTCTCGGAGTTCTGCAGTTCGCTGATTGGCACACAGAGCGCACAAACCGTGCATTCAGAAAGTGGCTCCTGTAATTGTGGGTGCTTGTAAGTCCCAAATCCAAAGTTCAGACCTTTGTCCGAAGGACAATGCATAAGTCTGTGGACCTTGGTAAAGTTAAGACACGTGAGAATCCACAAAGTGTGGAAGAGGCAAGCCATTATCAAGCTCCCTAGCAAGAGAAGCACGCCTTGTATGCTCCTGACCATGTTCCATTGGGAAAGGAGGTCACCTGAAAATGGCTGTGACAGAAGTGTGGCTTCTGCTTTCTGTAGACCACACTCGCAAGGAAACGAAGGGGCTGACTTGAGTCCAGCTTTAATCCTTTCTCATTGGCAAAACAGACAACACCCTCCAAAATAGGATGATCACCACAGTGGGAGCTCGCCTCCATGAAATCCAATCTGATACAGCAACCCTACAGGACAGGGAAGAACTGCCCCTGTAACTAAAGGGAGTAGAAACCTCATCTTTCCCCTGCAGAGTGGCTAGTGGTTTCGAATTGCTGACCTTGTGGTTCGTAGCCCAATGTAACCACTATGGCAACCAAACTTCCTCCGTTGTAGAGGCTACAATGTAGATCACAATAGGGAGGACTGTGGCTAGGAGAAAGAGCCCTACTTGGGCTGTTCACCACAAGATCAGCAGTTCATACCTGCAAATGGCTCACTCTCCGGGAGAGAGATGGGACAGTCTGCTCCTGTATTGATATCCAGCCTCGGAAACCACAGGCAGCTCAATTCTGTCCTATAGGTTGTACTGGGTGGGTATGATTAGAAGGTCGTAATAATTAATAAACTAAAAACCAAAACCCACAACACCACGTCAATTCTGACTCATAGAGGCTTTATCACAGCCAAGGCAGAACTGCTTCTGAGTTTCTGAGATTAATTCTTTGCTGGAATAGAAATTCTTGTCTCTTTCCTGAGGAGCAGCTGGTGTATTGGAACTCCTGCCCTCACCATGAGCAGCCTAACTCTTAACTTCTATAGCACCGGAGCCCCTAAGCAACTACATCTCACTGTAATCCCCATGACAATTAGATTCCATGCCGTCACATGCTTTCATAGAAAGTTCATTCAAATTCTCTTGGTATCACTACAGGGGATAATGCATTAATTATATTAACTCATGAATTTCCAATTAGAATGTTACCTTGTTAGTGACTAAATCATGTCTGATTTTTATAGTATTATAAATTTAGTACTTAACATACTTCATGTATATGGGAGCTCAGAAATAAATTTTGAACTGAGCAGAGATGCAGAAAATTGTTATGATCAGATGATTTTTCATTTATTCTCTCTGGTATTTCTAACACTGTATTCTGTTACCATAAAAGAAAGTAAGACAAAGAAAAAAGTGAAACCCACTGCCCATGAGCTGATGGCTTCTCCTAGTGACTCTATAGCAGAGTGGAACTGCTCCCTAAAGGTGTTCATCTTTATGGGAGCAGACAGTTTTATCGAACTCCTGCAGAGCAGGTTGGTTTGGATTGCCAACCTATGGCTAGCAGCAAAATGCTTAATTCATTGCATAACCAACATTCTTTGAAAGACAGTGAAGAACACCAGAAATGTTTCATATAGCTTGGATAATCTTTCTATCTAACCTTGAAATCAACACAGAAATCAATTCTATCAAGAGAATAGGGATAAGAAGTATAATAAAATAATATTTTAGAAAAGTGTGTAGACTTTTTCAAGGGAAGCAATTTTACATTATTTGTACAAATAGTTTGAAATCCTATTCAGATTGTCCATTGATGAAATGAAGCTGTATCTATCACTTGACATGGAACCTAAACCTTGGCTAGGTTGCAATCAGCAAGATATTGATATCATGACACTTTGCATCAATTGTAATCCCAGCCCCTCACTGCTCTTTGAGGAACACACAGGATACATTGCACATTTGAGTTTTTGTACTTTCAAATATATGAATTCTTATTCACATCTGTGTGATGTGGAACCTCATCTCCTTCATGTTTTATCCAGAGTTCAAGTGTGCCCATTTCAATCGCAGCTTGATGTAGCCAATGCAACCATCATGTCCTAATGTACTCTGTAGTCTATTTATTTTTGTCCTTGCCCATCCCTTTGAGCCACACACTGTAAACTTCAAAGGGCAAGTATTTATTTATTTATCTGTTTGTTTATAATTTTATTTGCCCCTCCTTCCTTTTTTCTCTTCCTTCTGGCCCTGGCTGCAAACATCAGTCTCTTTTTATATAAAAAAACTTATCTTAATTTTTTTGCTTCATGTAAGTATCCTCATACGATATTTGTATTTAAGTTATTGACTATCTTTATTTAGAGTGTCAGTATGTCTTCCAAATCCATCTATATCATGAGGCATTTGACTGCCATCGTTGTTCATCAGTAATGCATAGCATTGTGTTGTGCATCTGTACTAAAGTTTATGTAGCCATTCCTCCAACAAGTACCATTCATATGGCGTCCATTTCCTTGCTACTGCGAATAGTGCTATGATAAACATGGATGTGTGTATATCTGCTCATGTTTTATTACTTATTTCTTTGGTAGAGAATTTGTTGGGTCATATGGTACTTCTTTCCTCAATTGTTTGAGGAAGTACCAACTACTTTTTATAGTTTTGTAAAGTTTTACAGTCCCGCTAGCAAGGTAAGAGGGTTTCCAATCTCTTCACATCCTCCCCAACATTTGTTATTTCCTGCTTGCTTGCTTGTTTAACTTTGCTGTCAGTGTTGGCGCGAGGTGGTATTTCATTATAGTTTCTATTTATATCTCTAAAATGAATACTTATATTGTGGCAGTTACATAATCAGGTGTTAACTTGCGAAGGGGTGGAGTTCACCCTGTCAATCAGGTTGCAGCTTGATGACCTCATTTAGAAGCACAGTAGAGATAAAAAGCTCACTGGAGGCCAGATATCCACTCTACTTGGGAGACATTCTTGATGACAAACCACGTGGAGCTACACTGAGGGAGCCAGAGTCCTGGAGCTGGAGGAGCCACGTGGAGACCCACACTGAGATGCTTTCACTACCAGTGGACTTTCCACCCACTGGCCAGTGATCTTCCTGAATTTGGCATCATTGCATGTGTTGCATGAGTCTGAAGAGGAATTTATAGACCGCTATCAGACATATTGGCTAATATCGGACTTACGGACTCTTTCTGGGCTGGGATGTTTTCTAAATACACCCTTACTCTTTGATATAAAGCTCATTCTTATACAGATGAGTGTCTATGAAATTGTTTCTTTTATCCACCCAGACTAACAGAGATATCAAGCATCTCTTCATATATTTGTTGGCCTCCTAGATGAGCTCTTTGCTGAATTGTCTATCAATGTCCTCTGCTTATATTTTAATTGCATTATTTACCTTTTTCCATGAAAAAATTGAACAATGTTAAATCCTGTTAGGAGAACTGAACATGGGACCTTTTCCGTTCGTATGGGTCCCCTTTAGTTCCTTTTAGGAGTGTTTTGTGGAAGTATTCCAGTTTTCTACAGATTTTTGAGATTGTTTCCTTATCTGATATACCATTGTCAACATTTTTCCAGCCAATGGATTCTCTTTGCATTCATTTGATCAAGTATTTTGATGAAAACAAGTGTGTTATTTTTTAAGAGGCCCCAGAAATCTACTTGTCTTCCATTGTGTATTTTTATTATATTTGATTATGTCTTTATGTCATAAATAATGGCTTGTTAGCTTGCCCCTTAGGTTCATTGCTGATACTTATAGTGTAAGGATTACCTTTAGGCATTTAATGCATTTTGAGTTAATTTTTATATGTAGACTGAAGTATATATCCTGTTTCATTCTTCTGCAAGTGAAAATCCAGTTTTGCCAGCAATAATCTCTATTCTTTTTCTTTTGTCTTCCTATTTTTTGTTACATCAGGAACAGGCTCTTTTGACTACCTTTTCTATGTTGTAAGTTTTGAAATCTGGAAGTGTGAGGCATTCTGCCTTGTTCTTCTTTTTTAATAGTGCTTTGCTTAACCTGGGTCTCTTTCTTTTCCACAAAAAGTTGGTGATTCACTTTTGCACTTTTTAAAAGAATGATGCTGGGATATGGATCATAATTGCATTATATTTTAGAATACTTTGGATAGTAGTGACACTTTGACCATATTAAGTCTTCCTATTCATGAACATGGAACATTTTTCACTTATGCAGTTCTCTTTTAGAGTCTTATAGTAGTGTTCTGTAGTTTTCTTTGTACAAGTCTTTTGCTTCTATGGTTAGATTTATTGCTAATTACTTCATCTTTGGGGTGACTATTTTAAAGGGAATTGTGTTCTGGAAAATAGTTACAATGGGCCTTATGAAGAGAAGTTAAAAAACCAATAAAACACATAAAGGAGAAGAAAAATTAAAAACAAAGCCACCACCGTCAAGTCTACTTCAACTCACAGTGAATTATGTGATACTATGACTTCAGTCACAAGATGACAACATCCAAGAGTGAACATATGAACACATAGATGCCCTAAAAGTGTAACAGAAATGCCTTTTACTGGTATCTCCAGATGGACACAGACAACACAGATGCTTACAGTACCACTGATAAAAAGTGTCTGGTTGAACTAATGTGAGTGAAACTCAACTACATGAACCCAGACAACATGTAAAGCAGGCCTAATGTGTGGGAAGGACAGAAGTTGACCGTGGCAGTGATATGGGGCTCATCGCTGAACCACACACTCACTCAAATCAGATAAAGATGAGGAGAGTTGTTGGTAGCAGCAGCTGGTCTGGGGTTTACCTCTGACTTGTCTTCTTCATAGCCACTAATGTGGCCCTAAAGCAGCATCCTCAGCCTGAGACCCATACATAGACCATCTTAAGTCATCCCACGCATTGACTTTGAAGGAACTAAAGACATTGTTCATTCTTCTTCTGATACCTTTTGGCCTGATTTTCACATGGATTTTATATTTTTTTATAATAACATTTGAGCCTTAGACTCAATATTTCAAGGGAAACCCCCTTGGTTTCTTGAGATTACTGCAAATTAAAACCAACTTGATGTTTTGATCCCTCCAATAAACGTGACATCATGGGAAGACAATTACATATACTTGAAGTGTCATTATGTGAATGCCCATCTTTGGGTGCTCTTTTCACTTAGAAGCTCAGTATCAAGCCCACAGCACCACTAAGGCTTCTTAAAGAGAAGAAGGAGAAATATAGAAAAACTATTGACTGATCTGGACATTCCCAGGGGGAAGTTTAAGGTTGCAAGACCCTATGTTTTTACCGTGAGGGGACTCAAGGTTTGTAAGGCCCTCCTCTCTGAATTCTTGTCCTGTCTGAAAGAAAATACTCAGGGGGTGTCATTCAAACCGGAACCAAAGGAATGGCTTGATCCAAATGAGTGAGTTTATTAAGGGACAGATCCAGTATGGAACCCGCTTCTAGTCTGCAGAGGGATAAACATTCAAGTTTTTTATCCCACTAATGTGATACCTTCCACCACTGGCTTCTATTGCCTGGCTTTCCAAAGATTTCCTCCCCTGGACAGGTGACGTAAGCGCATCGTAGAGTTCATGTAGTGCATTTGTCCCAAGGCTCCTAAGCGATGATCAATTCAATCAGAGTGGGAGTAGAGTGAATACGCTGCCCTTTCCCACCCACACACTTTAATGTCTCCTTCTCTGCCCTTCTTATTGCTCCGTGCTGAGAAGTTCTCCATAAAGTAATAAAAGAAATCTGCCTTCCCATCTTTTGTTCTAGAAATTCCTTCCATTGTTGATCTCTTTCCCCTAACCCGGCCAAGCTAGCATCACTAGACCGCTTTAACCCTGCTCCTGCCTGGTTTTCTAAAAATCACCTCATACTGTGGTGCAAGACAGGCTCTGCCTCTTCATTCAGCAATATTACAATTCCAATGTGGTGAGCCTGGCAGGATTTGAAGCTTCAGTGAAAGAAACCTGATTCTGGATTTATTTGGTCAAGGATTTCTTTAAAATGAACAGTTTGCGTCAAGATAAGGAAACCTCCAAATCAGAGCCAAATATCTGCTATCAATTTCCCTTTGACAAAAGTAAAGAAAAATATACTGGTCTCGAAGAAATATTTCATAATACAAAGAGTTTCTTTCACTGTCGCCCAGTCAATGGTGGCTCATAAGGATGCCTTGTGGGTTTTGGGGAATAGGAAGCCTAGTCTTTCTTCTGAGCAGCTGCGGGTGGTTTTGAACTGCTGCCCAAGAAGATTGCAGCCCAACGTGTTATGGAGTCTCCTTTATTAATTCCTTTTCATGTTTAAAGGAATTTATTGGGAATGTTAGCAAATAATCACAAATGAATAAACTAGTATCAATAAACATTAGAATCAATAAACAATAAGGATATAATCATACGTCCTCAGCAGAGTATCTCCTCAGCCAACATCCTTATCTCTCTCAGAGCCGGAGCCTCTAAGCTACATGGTCCTTTAGCTAGGTCACTGTGGACCATTCAGAAGTCAGCCAGCTATCGGCCTTGCAGCTTCACTGTGCCTTTGCTCCAAACCACAGTCTCTTCACTGCACACCACAGTCTAGGGGCCCCTTAGTCTCTGCCACATGAGACCGAGATCTCAAATGTAACTATCACTTCAGATAGTCACAGGGGTTCTCTGTCTCTCTGCTTCTGAGATGGCACTTACATACATAAGCAGAGCTTTGGCGGAGGTGTTTTTTATTTGTTGGTTTGTTTCAGTAGATCATACACCCAAGGAACATTGTTACACTCTATAGTAAGGCAGAGATTAAGGATAATGCCACCTGAATTCTCTAATGGAGAACTCCCTCCAAAAAAGGATTCACAGGAATTCAGAGTCCTGTCTTCCCAAGAGGAAGATTTACTTTTGGAAAACATAGGGCATCAGAAGAAAATTAAAAAAAGCAAAACAAACAAAAACTAACTATGCAGCATAGCCAGTCTCTGTATTTCTTACTCTCCACCCACCCCCAATTTATATCAAGCATTTTTAAAGAGTCCTACATGTAAGATATTCTCAGAACTTCTACTGAGGGTAGCAAGGGGTCTTGGAGAATGTAGTCCAATGATGTTTCATGGACTCCACACGGTCTGTTCAAATCTCCACCTTCATTCCCATCCCCTGCCTCAGAATCACCGGCATGTCGCCCAAAATTTATAATACATCAAATAAAGGGTTATGGCTACAAGGGTCATATTAATTGACTATATCTCACCTTTTTAAAGGAAACTTTTATTGTGTATTCAGTTGGTGGCTTAGATTTCAGGCCACCAACTCTGCATTCAACAGTTCAAACCATTAAACTCCCTTCTCTTTTCTATCCCCCCCCCCCAGTCTTTCTTCCCACTCTTATGTATTTCAATCCTCCCTTCCACTCAAATCAATACCTTTCAACCTCTAATCTGTTCCTTTATCTCCTGACTCTTGCCTAGATGTGGACTTAATGACTTACTGTAAATACTGGAAAAGTAAGACTTAAACATGTTAAAGACAAATTATTTGCATTAAGAGATCATTTACATGAGGTCTTGCCAGGTGCTACTGAGTGCGTTCTGACTCAAAGAAACCCCAGTACAACAGAAGAATCATTGGCTGGTCCTGGTTTCTGAGACTGCCACTGTTTACAGGAGTAGAAATGCCCAGCTTTTCTCCCCCAATGAGCTGCCGACCTTAAGGATCACAGCCTAAACCACAATCACTATGCCACCAGGGGCTCTTTATGTACACAGTCCAGAGAACGAAAATGGATTTCCATTGACTCTTACCAGAGAGCTAATAATATATGATGGAAAAAACAGGGCAATCGTCACAAACGCACGATTGATGGTTACAAATTGATCACTGTCTCAGGGGTAGGAACTAATGTGGGGAAAGGACCATGATTAGACCATGATTACAATATCTGAGTCATAGTCATCAGGAAAACAATGTTAGCTAAACTAGGTAACATAGCGCAGCTATATCCAGGAAATCACTAAGGCTGCACCATAAGCAAGTTCCACCCTCTTTTCAAGACAGGACAAAACTACTCCTCTTTAGATTTGCTCTGGATTTGTCTCAACATTAATCCCAATGCTGGTTGATGCTCAGGACCTCAAATGGCATCTGAATTTCTGTTGATTCAAAACAGACTAAGGGCTTTCCCTGTAGACCTCAGTTTCCACAAACTAAGCCCTGTAGAATTTTAACTCCATTACAGGAAACTAGATTCTTGCTTCTAAATCTGTAACTTTTTGGTATCTCTCTCTTTGTATTTACTTCTTCTGACTTTGTTTAGGTTAGGAGTCAAAAATCTTTCCCATATGTTTTTTTTTTTTTTGGTGGTCCAGGCTTCCTTGCTGAGTGGGTAGCCATGAAAATAGCTTTGTCCTTGAACTTAATCTTGAAAAAGCACAATATCCACAACAAACTTTTGTATAACTAGTAGATTTCACTAAATTTTTAATGAACTAGAATATATCACAGTAATGCTAATTACTATTATTAAATATTTAACATTCTTGTTCTTAAAAGTACCTTGAGTGGGACAAAGAATTCAGTTTGGCTGAGGTTTTTGAAAAATAGCTTTCGCAATGGCTCCAGAAATCAATGTCTATTTTTTTCTTTTCCTAAAACAGCCAGGCAACCCACACATATGTGTCAATGAATGAAATAGATAATGACTAAACTAGCTCCACAGTAGCAACAAGTGTCAGAAAAGAAAGTGACTGTGGTCCAATCAGGAATTTGCACTGAGATGCCAATTGCTATTATATGAGATCTTGGGACTTACTCCTTTTGGGTTTTCTGTGATATGCTATAACATCAGTACATAGTAGTGTGTATGGGTATACCATGTCCCTCGAGACAATGGAAGCCCATTGGAAGACAAGATCTCTCCCAGACAGACTTTGCTGATGTGGCTCCCTTTTCATAAGCTTTTATAATAAATGTAAAATATGTAATAGTCTACATGGATTGTGTTAGTTATTACAGAGAGTTAATAGTCACACAGTGAGCAATGAGCTGGCAGGACACAGTCCTAACTTGAAAAGACTAGTGTTGTAGAGATGCCTTCATAAGCAGTTGATGAAGAAGAAGAATAAAGTAGCTTATGTTACAGCCTAAGGTCTAGAAAGGAAGAGGTACAGAGAGTTAAGTGGACTGGCTTTCAATGGCTTGGACGATGGTGTCCAGATTATTTTGACCTGGCCTAGGGTAGCCAAGGATGAAATCTGACTTCAACCTGGGTAGTTAATGTCAGAGAAAATATGCTATGGAAGTAGCTGGTGACAAGTATCATAGAAATGTGGGAAAGGTAACCCCAAATCCATTTCCAGGTGGAATTGCATTCCTGTTGATTCTGACCATGCAATCCCTGATGAAGTAGGGTTTGCTGCCTTCTTCCTGGTGGCATAGTTGGTACCAACTTCTCCTTTGCCCTGTTCATCTCAGTCTGTTCTCGCCTATGCCAGCCATCACAACCCATGGCCTTTAAGTTGCTTCTGAGTCCTAGCAACTCTATATAAGGTTTGGGAGATGGCAAATCTTTAGGGTAGTAGATGGCCTCATATTTCTCCTGTGGAGTCAGTAGGTGAGTTTGAACCATTCACTTTGAGTAAGCAGCTCATGCCTAGTTCACAGCACCATCAAGGTTCTTTTAAAACCATCATAATTTTTCCTTAAGTCTTTATCTATCTATCTATCTATCTATCTATCTATCTATCTATCTATCTATCTATCTATCTAATATATCATCTTCTAAACAAAGACAAATATATGTGTGTATATATGCATATATACACATATATACATATATATTTCCAACCAACCACAGAATCATAAAGCTAGCTCAATGTGTGTTGATTTGCTCTTTTCAGTTGTGCTTCTTCTTAAAATACATTCACTCACTCATTTTTCTAAAGCCACCAGAAGGCAGTTGTTGTGGGCAGATGGTCTATGTTGACTACAGTGTAATAAAGTATATTAAATGCAATTAACACATTTCCTTACTTCTAACAGGAAGCAGTTGAGTGTCATCTATTTTAGGCCAAACTACCTTTTGGGGTATACACATGTCTTCATAAATCTTCAGATGCTATGTGTTTTTTTAAGCAAACCCTTCTGTAAGTATTTATAAAGATGTTTAAGCTTCTTGGTTATAATTACTGTTAGTTATTAAAAATGGAGGGAAATATTCCCATACACCATATTGAATTAGTCAGGCTACTGGTTGGGTAGTAATTTTTTTCTTTATAATTTTGGTTGTTCGCTACATACTACATAGCACAGAAACATGAGTGTTTAGCAATAAGCAACCACATTTAGTGTCCATTAAACAAGCTCAACAGAAAGATAAAATATTCTCATTTTTTTCCTTCTCAGAGAAACTTCTATCAATAAGACTAACTATGATTTCTTTTAAAAAATGAATGTGATAGGTATATGTATTTTTCAGTGCAAAAAAAGCATCTGGGTCATTTAAAACAATAAGTATTCTCATTAAATAAATATGGGTTTATAGATGTTGTCTTACAGTTTAATGATTTTAAGTTATAGATGTGAAATTTTATTTCTAGGCGAGGCGCTATGCTTTTAAGGAGCTCTGGCAGCTCCGTGGTTCAGAGCTGTGCTGCTCGCAGAAAGCTTGACTGTTGGAACCTACCAATTTCTCAGCGCAAGAAAAACATGTCAATTTGCTTCCATATTACTTACACTCTCGGAAAGCCTGTGGGACCGTTCTGCTGTGTCTTATAAGTTTGCTATAAGACATAAGCATGTCAATAGCAATGAGTGATTGGATTATGGATATTCTAATATGATAGTAGAGATATTGGAATAATGAAAAGTAGTGGAGAGTTTAACATAATAAGAACAATATAATTATTATCCAGTAACCACAGGCCAGAAGAAGAATCCTTCTTTGCCCCCTCTCAAAAACAAAAAACCCAAAATCACTGCCATACAGTTAATACTGACTCAAAGTGAGCCCGTTCCCTCTATCCCAACATATCCCAACATGTGGGTTTCTGAGACTGTATCTGTTATGGGAATAGAAAGCTCAGTATTTCTCCCTCAGAGCAGTTGGCGGTTTGGAACTGCCCACCAGGTGGATCTCAGCCCAACTCATAACCACTATACCACCAGGGCTCCTAAGTACTGTCTATGACTATTTATTTTGAAGCAAATTCAAGACATCTTTAACTTTTACGGAAAATGTCTGTATATGTGGCTCTTTAAGTGCGCATGTCTTTAAATATATAATCACATGGCACTATCGCTCTTGTTAGTCCCCGTCTTGGTGACTCATATCAGCACTTCCTGGTCTTGTACATCTCCAGGAACCTTGCCATGTTTGAGACCAAGGCTGAGAATACTGAGACAATCCCTCTCACTGAGAAGGCACATAGTTTTGTGGGTGTGTTTTTTCCCCAAATATTTACTTTTCTATGCATTTTTTCAGTTGATTGAACCAGCGTGAAGATGTTTCAAGTAAATAAGAAACATTCTCACCATCTTGATTATAAGGAGCTTTCTGAAGTGTCTCTCCTAAGGCTGGCTTGTTCTGTCTTCTGGCTGTCAGTGGTACAGTCAATATCCTTCACCCGTACCACCATTTGAATGCACTGTCATTTCTTGTTCTGTTTATTTTCTCACTATTCATCATTCACCTGCACAGGAGTTCGTTGAGAACACCACGGTCTGGATCAGGCACACGCTAGGCATCAAAAGTACCACTGTTGGCTTTTAGTGTTTCAAAGATGTATGTTGTTTTTTCCTTCTCTTTATATATTGGGTGTCTTTGCTGAACGTTTACAAGGCAGACTGAGTTCTCATTTAACCATTTCCACACACGTTGCTTAGTGCCATTGGTTCCCTTTTCCATATTGTGCTAGCATCTAATTATTTCTCTTCTCCTTGCTTCCTTTGATGGGGCTTCACTGCACCCTCCCAAGCTCTTATCTTTTCCATAGGGTAACTCAGCCATTTGATCTCATATCTAAAGCATAGCAGTCACAGATGACATCGTTTATTTTTGAGCCATCCTGTTATTTAAGAGTGATTTTAGTTAAAAGTTAAAGGTTATTTCCTCGTAATATTCTCAGGGGGTTCTTTAATCTCTACTTCTCTATTACAATTGCTCTTTTCTTTTTAAGAATTTGAGTTTTATTTTATAATTTTCTCTCATTCTAGCTAAGATCATTGTGTCCTTGGTCTGAGTGGTCAATAGTAGTAGGTGGGTCAAGATCTAGTGTTCAGGTCTCAGAATAGATGAGTCTGTGGTTTGTGTAGATAGTCCTGTTGACTAGTTTCTTCCTTAAGTTTCTTTTCGCCTCTTTCTCTTGTTCCATGCACGTAGAGATCACTAAATAGAGCTTATGTAGCATTCACACGTTTTAAGACACCAGGCAGGACTCATCACTATAAAAGATAGAGCATAAACTGTGTGGACCAGGTTGTGACCAATGACCTACGTGTCACACAAAACTGGTCCTAAGCCTGCAAACTCTTTAAGTAAACCCCGTTATTTTGGTTATGTCTCAAATGTGTCCATGATGCTTCTCTCTCTCTCTCTCTCTCTCTCTCTCTCTCTCTCTCTCTCTCTCTCTCTCTCTCTCCTCTCTCTCTCTTTCTTCTCTCTCTATATATATTATATATATACATATATATTCATATATATACATATATATATATTCCCATGCTTATTTGGCCTACTACTTCCTTTTTAGAAAAATAAACTCAATACATCTATGGAAATTAGAAATTTTTGTATTATCTCCCATAATCCAGGATAAATTATAGCATCTGTTTTTTCAGCCTCCCTGGATCATGACAAAGCCCCACTTGGGGTGACATAACTCACTTTGGGAAAAAATTATATATCACAAAACATATGCATATGCCTCCAATATATGCACATGTATATGCATACATAGGCTTTTCTAGACATCATTATCCATACATATCTACCTGTGTGCTCCTTTACACATTTTTGTTTGTGTATTTTATATCTTAGAGCACTTGCAAACTATTCCCTTATTCTTATGTACTGTGTGTCGTCATTAATGATGGTCACGTTATGTTCAATTCACCCACATTTGATACTGTCTTTCCCATCAGCAAAAAAAAAAAAAGTATCTGTGCTCTAGAGTGTAATTCCCACTCCTTCTGCAATGCCTGATAAATACTAAAGCACACAGATTTTTAAAAATGAGTTTTTAATTTTGCCTCTCTATAAAAGCAGGATTATATAATATCTGTGCTTTCATGATTGACTTATTTCAGTAGCACAATGTCATCTAGGTTAGTCTATGTTATGTTTTGTGACCTCATCATTATCCTTTATAATTGAATAGTATTCCCTATTATGTGTACATTATATTTTTGTCTCTCCTTTCGTTAAAGGTCGTTTGCTGTAAGTTTACTAAATGCAATACCTTACTACAAATGGCATTATCTAGTCTAAACATTTTAGCAATGAGTATTTAATATGTATTATATCTTATTGCAAATTTTAAGACCGAATAAATATCTCAGTACCAAGGATTTTCACAAAATACCTGGCATTAGGATTGGAGGAAGACTTGTTAACAACCTACACTGTACAGATAGCTGACGCAGAACTCGAAGAAGGCTTAACTTAGTGGGAATATGATGCACATCCAAGATTGCAGCCTTTGGTATGGATTACACTTCAACATAAAACAAAAATTCCCTTAACTGGAATGGTAAGTAGAATTACAATTGATGGAAAAATATTGACGTTGTCAAGGATTTCTTTACACTTGGATCCACTATCAATTTCCAAAGATATAGTAATTAAAAATTCAAATGAAATATTATGTTGGGAAAGTCTGTTGCAAAAGACCTAATCATGCTGAAGAGCAAAAACATCACATTGACGTAAGCACACCCGGCCCTTTGTTATGAGTTTTAATCACCTCCTCTGAATAGAAAAGCTGGACACTAAATAAGAAAGAACAAAAAATGTTTTGCCTGTGAATTATAATGCTGGTGAAAGATATTAATAATATCACTAACTTCCAGGAAATAAATACATTTGTCTTGGGAAAAATATAACCAATGTGCTCCTTAAAAGCAAGAATGTCAAGATTTAAACTCATGTACTCAGGTCGTGTTATCAAAAAGAATGATTAAAGCAGAGAGTCATCGACAAAGAGAAAGATCTGGGAGGAAATATTCCTATTATTTACAGGCTGTCGCTCTGAGGACTAAGGTGTACCTGACCCATGCCATAATATATTCAATCATGGAAACGTTGCATGGAAACGTTGGCCGTTGAATAAGGAAGACAGATTAAAAATCAATGCATTTAAATTATGGTACTGTCCTAGAATATTGAATGCTCCATGAACTGCCAGAAGAACAGACAAATCTGCCTTGGATGAAGTGCAGCCCACATCCTGCTTAAAGGTAAGGAGGGCTGTTCTTTCTCTCATGGACCTGGGACATATTGTCTGGAGAGGCCAGTCCCTGGAGAAGGACAGACTCACTGCCAACAAGTCAGTGCTGACTCATAGTGAACCCTTGGGGGTTTCTGAAACTGCAACTTTTGACAGGAGTAGAAAGCCTAGTCTTTCACCTATGGAGATGCTGGCACAACGTCGTAGAAGTAGCAGGTAAAGAAGAAGGCAGCAAAAACTTGGAAGACGTTTGGTGAGTTGGATTGGCACAAGGACTGCCACAATAGGCACATACATAGCAGCAATTGTGGGCCTGGTGCAAAAGTGGCCAGTGTTCACTGTGCTATATACAGAGTCACTATAAGTCAGAACCAACATGATGGAACTTCATAGTGACTATTGTCTATATTCAAAAGCTAGACGGAATACAACTACCAAAATAAACTTGGAATATTTAATACCAATTGTATATTTGCTAGAATATACACAAGTCATTTTAATAAATTTTATCATTTGGAAGAGTGTCATCAGCTTTTAGGTTTTAACATGCTTCTTTTAAATTCACATACCTATACTTTTTTTTAAATCTTTTTATTGGGGCTCATAAGGCTCTTATCACAATCTGTACATACATCAATTGAGCAAAGCACCCTTATACATTCGTTGCACTCGTCATTCTCATAATTCACCTTCCATTTGGGTTCCTAGAATCAGCTCGGTTTCCCTTTTTTTCCCCCCATCCCCCTCCCTCCCCGATCCCACCCCTGGTCCCTTGATAGTTTATAAATAATTATTTTATCTTACACTCCCCGGCGTCTCCCGTCACCGCCTCCCCATTGCCCATCTCTCAGAGAGGAGATTACACATAGATCTCTGAGATCGGTTCTCCCTTTCTACACCCCCTTCCCTCCTGGTGTCGCCACTCCCACCGCTGGTGTTGAAGGGTTCGTCCGTCCTAGATTCCCTGTGTTTCCAGATCCCTACTGCACCGCTGTGCATCCTCTGGTATAACCAGGTCCGCAAGGCAAGGTAGAATTGGGGTCATGATAATTGGGAGGGGAGGAAGCGTTCAGGAACTAGAGGAAGGTTTTTAGTTTCATTGTTGCTACACTGAACCCTGGGTGGCCCATCTCCTCCCCACTACTCCTCTGGAAGGGATGTCCAGCTGTCAACAGATGGGCATTGGGTCCCCATCATGCACTCCCCCTCTTTCACGGTGATGTGATTCTCACCACCACCCCACCTTTGTTGTTTGAGACCTGGTCTCCTCTGCCATTCACGATCACCTATGTTGGTGTGCTGCTTCCGTGTGGGCTTGGTTGCTTCTGGGCTAGATGGCCGCGTGTTTGCTTTCAAGCCTTTAAGTCCCCAACGCTATATTTCTCAGTAGCCGGGCACCTATACTTTTGATATAAATTTAGTGATTACAAATAACATCAGCTTTAGGGTTAAACATCCACCTATACAAAGAAAACTAAAGAACTCCAACTTAGAAGACATGAAAAATAATTTTTACAGCCCTGAATGCAATACCTTTGTCAAAAGGTGCATTTTAAATATGAATGTCAAAGATCCCGTTATATATTCATTTATATTTGAAGTTGTATTATTAAAATGCCAAAGGGAAGATATTTTAGATGTTTTCACTTTTTGATATTTCTTGATGTGAAGAAATGAAATAGATGTCAGACAACAAGCAGACTTTCACTGAGTACTTGATGTCAGTACCACTTTCTAGTGTTTTGGGGAACTATGAAACCTTCTGTCATCTCAGGTCACCTCTCAAGATTCTTCAGCATTCTAGTAGCAACAATGACTGACCCAGAAAGAGGAACTGGCATGATTCCAACTTCAACATGCCTAGAACTCTGTTAAGAAACTATTAATGCATGGACAAAAGAAAAGTTGTGAGAAAAAAAATTACCTGAATTTCAAATACTCAATTATATTAGAATTCCTGTAGAGATCACAAGGAAAATTTCTAGAAAAAAAATTTCTTTGGGCCATATTCTTGAATGATTTTAAAACCTGTGTTTAATTTTGTTTGTGGTGGATAATTATTATTTTCTTCAAGTTACTTCTAAAAATATTATTTATTCATTAAAAAATATCTCATCTTCTGGCACAGTAAAAACAGTACAATAAATGATATATCTTCACCTTTCTTCTATTGTTGGCAAAATATTCCTGAATAGCAAAGTTAAATTATGAGTCTATTTTTTTCTGTGCTACTGTTTCAGATTTCCCCAATGTTCACTAATTTCAAAAACAAAAGGCATAGGAGGTTAGATCAGTGATGCGTTAGTTACTGACTATGATTTGCTCTTGCTTTGAGCGTAGCACATCTGTGATGGTTAAAAATCTAAACTTTACTGACGTATTTATACCATGAGAACTTCTTAGTCACTCTCCTTAAAAGTAACAGCTCCCAAATTCCCTCTTGTTAAAAATGCCACTTACATGATATTGTCATAATTATATCAATGTATACATGGTTTTAATCTTTTTCCTAAACTTCCTACTTTCTGAGGGCTGAAACTATTTATCCAGCATCATGCTACATAATCACAACTCCAACAAAACCCCGGGTCATCAATTTCATTCGTCCTCAAAGCAACCCATTTTAGCATTTTCAACACTATAAATAATTATGGAGGAAGATAGCTTCATCTTTATCCTGCAGAGCAGCTGGTGGGTTTGAACAACTGGCCTTGTAGCTGCCAGTCCACTGCTCAACCCCACATACCAACCTGAGTACGCACTTGTATGATCATGAATTTAATAAACTGAATTAAAAGTTATGTATATATGAATAAATGTATATATATATGCTTAAACTTAAGATTCCCAAAGGATACTTCTGTAATACGTTATAACATAATGTCAAACTTCTTTAAGGCAAAGATACAGCTAAAATAGCAAATAAGAGAAAGAAAATATATACAACAAATTAATGAAATGTTAATTATACTGATGAATGAGTCATTCCTAAAATTCATCTGGAAAATAAAACATGGTTCCATTAAAAATGATGGTTAAGTATTATCAACCAGCAATTCAGAATAATTTAAATGCTGAACATTCTAAAGTTCTAAACCTCACTGACAATAAAAGTAATACAACCTAAAATAAGCATTTACATTTTTGTTGCTAATGGCCATTTGGTCAGTCTCTGGCCCATGGTTACAAAAAATAAGTCTCTGCATAGTCCTATACCATTTCCATGTTTGATTACCAATTGCACTATCATAATCTATAATGTTTTCATTAATTTTTGGAAATAGATCACATTATCTAAAAAGCAAATCTAGTGATGGTTATATATGTATATAAAGAAAAAATTACATCAAGATAAAAGTTCAGTTCAGTTCAAGGTCATGGCCAGATCTTAAGCTGGAGGCTTTTCCTGACTTGTGTAGATGCTGGGGGTAATAAATCAGGAAGCAGGAAGTCCACATGCTGGTGGAAGAAGAGCAGATGAATCCAAGGTCAACAGTTCAAGCTCATGGCTACAGAGTTGGATAAATACAAATTGGTAGGCATAGGGCAGGCCTCTGGTAGCTCCTAAAGTCTGCAAACCATATGGTGGGCCATTGACTCAAGTCCAAAGAATGAGAGGTTGATAAGACAGCTGTAGGATCCAAGCCAGCTGGAAGAAGAGAGCCCTTCCCCACCCTGACCCAGCAAAAGAGGAATGTTTCTGCTTAAACAGGAGTACAGCACAAACCCAATCACACTTCCTTCAGGTTTGTGACCTGATTAAAAGGTCAGCGTCTGTAGAAGTGTCATTGAATCAGATCCAACCCATGGTGACCTACTGTACAACAGAATGAAGCAGTCTGCTCTTGCCCTGCATCAACCTAAAAATCGTCATGGGTGAGCCCATTATTGAAGCAACTGGTTCAGTCCATCTTACTATTGAAGGTCTTCCCTTTCTGCTCTGCCCTTTGTCTGCCTCGTACGCCTCACTTGTCTGCCACATCTTTTTCGTACCGTGATGACTTGTGTGTTCCTGCGATGCTGGAGGCCATGCTGCTGGTATTTACAATGTCACCAAGAACAGCGAACGTGAGTAGGTTACAGAAGAACGTGCAGACTACAGCCAAAGAAGGACGAAGCTGTCCACTTTAGAGGAATTCGCTACAAAAAAAAACCTTATGGATAGCAACAACAAGAGGGTCCCACTCCACTCGAATCTTCCCACACATGCTTGTCACAGCAGATCACATCAAGAAGTTGATTATGTTAGCTCATATCATGGTGAATTATCAGTCCCCAACTGCCAAACCATTGGGAATCCTGGCCCATGCAAGGGATGGATACAAAACCTAACTCTGACCGATCACAAGCTTTTCTTCACAGTCAGGAAGCTCTACTAAAACTGTATGAGCATCAGAGGAAGATGCTAGACTCCACTGACATACGGTCATCATTGGCCAGGAATAGAACCCAGGTTCCCTCATTCACAGAACAGAACATTCCACTACCGGACTATCAATGCCTTATAACATTAGTTTTAAATGTCCTAATTTTAGCAAAAATAGTTGCTTTAAGAGTTTAAATGTTTTGATATCAGAAATTCCCTTCATTTCCAGAGTAAGGGAGAATGAGTAATCTAACAGGGTGAGAACGCAAACTTTAACATTTTCAAGAGAAATTTGGCTTTATGTACCAGAGATAAATATGGATGTACATAATGAGTCAGACATTCCGGTGTCAGTATTTATCCTGTTAAAATATCCCCATGTTGTTACTGACTATTTGAACAAGCATATTTATGTAAGCATTACTTGGAACAGTTTTTAAAAGGAAATGAGAATATTCAAATAAATGACTCAGTGGCACAATGCACAGGAAAGGATAAAACCGTCTACTCTCTAAAGATACACAATCTCTGAAACTCAGCATGGCAGCTATACTCTGTACTACATACAGGTGAGATATGAGTCCGAATTGACTTGCTGGTAGTGAGAGAGCATGGTGAAAGGTTATGACAAATATATTAAATATATCCAAAATAATGTGCTAAAATCACATTGATTATTTTAATGAAAATGACCCATTATACTGTATGCATATACTCGTATAATAATGTAGCACAAGGGTGGCACAACTGGGTAAACACTTGCAGGTGCTCAAAGATGGGAGGGTTAGGTCTAACAGGGTACTTGGGAAGAAATTTTTTCAGCCTCTTTTTGAAAAGTCAGCCATGGAAAATACTCATTGTGGGAATCAGTTCAAAAGTAATTAATTGCTTAAAAACTTATGTATTTTAATATTCTGCTCCATAAATTAAAAATTGAAATGATCAATATTAAATGAACTCAGGATATATTTGGGGCGAGGAGCTAGGCATGGCAATCTAGATACACATAGATGCAGTTCATTTAGTTGGCATTTAGGATGGCTTGATACATTGGGGAATGCTAGAATCTGCCCACCTAATTATTTGATGGAATAAGGTAGTCAGAAATGATAATGCTTTTCAACACATGGTGATAAAAAATTTAGATGACTAAATTAAATATTATTATTATTTCCAGACTCTAAAGTACTCTTATTCTTTTCATATCTAATTAAATACTGAAAGGAGATAAATGTGTGTGTAACATATAATTATAGTTCTATAGGTCATTCACAATTCCTAGTATTTCAATAACTATAGCTTATTTTTAATAACTTTCTTTAATAAATTTTAGGTAGAACTGTTCAATTTAAAAAGGTAATGCAAAATTGAGTTTAATTTTCTTTATATAAACTTAATACATCAAATGGATGCTTGAATTAAAGAAATACAGAATGCAACACAGCATACATTCCAAGCACATAGATTGTGAGGGACTACAGTTTACAGTAGGAGCCCTACCTCAATTTTGTCTCTGAACATAAATCCAGCCTGCATTTAATTCATTCTGACCATTACCAAGCAATATAAATAGCTCTGCTCTCAGGTAGAGTATGTTTGAAAGTAGAAACTTGCCTAGCCGTGTTGGACTACTAACTCCAAAGTCAGCGGTTCAAATCCACAAATCACTCAGCAGGAGAAAGAGGAAACTACTCATTTTCCTAAAGCTGGACAGTCTAGACAGGGTTTCTGTGCGGTACAATCGACTGGGTAGCAATGCTTTGTGTTTACTTTGTTTTGTTTTGTTTTTAGCTAGCCCCAAGAGGTCCATTCTTACCTTCAGGGATTTGTCCAAGTATTGCCTTAATGGAAATAGGTGTGCCAGGAAACTATAGTCACAGCTTATACCCCAAGAAAGACTTAGAAGAGATCTCTAAAAAATCCATTCGAGTTGGAGCCTTATGCCCCTAGAACAATACGTAGCTGTTAATATAACCCCAAAACCCACTCTCAGCATTCTTGAGTTGATTCTGACTAATGCTGAAACTAAATAGGGTTCCTAAGGCTGTAGGTTTTTGTGGGAACAGATAGCCCCATCTGACTCCTACAAAACAACTAGTGAATTTGAACTGTTGACCTTGTGATTGCAGTCCAATGCTTACTTGACAGTGCCGCCAAAACTTTTTAGCTATATAGGGGAAAATTTTCATATACACACTTACCAAAATTATTTTGTTATAGTTATTAGAAGAATCATTGTTATTAGTTGCCTGTTAGTTGCTGTTGGGCAAAAATTACTTAAATAAATAATAATCTCCCAAACTACAAAACCTCTCTACAAAACCAGGAGAGAGTTAAGATTGAATAAGTATTAAATCAGTTGTGATTTAACAAGCAATCAATTTAAAAGATTGCAAAATCAGAAAGAAATCTTAACCATTATAGGGGGTACAATCATTAGATCTGTATTTTAAAAATAAGTTTTAATTTTATAATAGCCCAGACTGGGAGATAGAGGTGGGCTACTAGCATATATGATTATTTCAAGGAAAAATAGGAAAGAAGAGGAGAATTACATGACATGATAGCACATTAACCTACATTTTAGAAAGATAAAGAATCATCAATGACAAGTTATCTGAGACGAATTCAAATGCAAGGGAGAAACTTCTCCCCGTTTTCACCACAGTAATTTACCAGTTGATGTTTCATTAGCCTGTCCCTACACTGCCTTGGAATCCATTCTGATTCCTGAGCATCCCATGTGTAGAGTGTGGACCAACTCCGTAAAGGTGTTTTAGGTTGTAACCTTTTTCAAAAGCAGATACACAGGTCTGTCTTTCAAAGTGCCTTCGGATGTCTTTGAACCACTGACCTATTGTCTTGCTGTCCAAGATGACCTGGACAATATTTAACACAATCTTTGTTTCTAGGTTGGAGTCCATTGTTGCAGCACTGTGTCGGTCCATCTTGATGAGGGCGTTCCTCTTTTTTTGCTGTCCCTCTACATCATAAAGCATGGTGCCCAGCCCCAACGACCTGGCGCTCCTGTAACATTTCCAAAATAAGGAAGACAAGTCTCACCACCCTTGCCTTTAAGCAATATTCTTCCTGCACTTCTTCCACGGCAGATGTGATGGCTATTTTGGCAGTCCATGGGATTTTCAATACTCTTCAGCAGCACCATAATTTAAATGTGCTGATTATTCTTCTGGTTTTTTTACTCAGTGTCCAAGTTTCACAAACACAGGAGGCAATTGAAAATACCTTGCATGGCTTAGGTAAGAGACACCTTAGTTATCACAGTAACCTTGCTTTTGAACGCTTTAAGGAGATCTTGTATAGCAGATTTACACAATGTCGAGTATCAGATGCTTCAATGAGCATTGATTGTGAATCCAAGCAAGGAAAAAATCCTTGGCAACTTCGGACCTTTTTCCATTTATCATGATGTTACCTATTGGATCGGTTGTGAGTAATTTTGCTTTCTTTATATTAAGTTGTAATCCATAGTGAAGGCTGCAATATCATTTATAGAGATACATTTATTAAGTCTTAACCAGGACAAAGGCAAGACAATGTATCTGACTCATGGCTGTGTGACTATAGTACCCTGTTTTAGGGCACAAAAACCGACCCTAATCTTAAATATCATTAAAGAACAGTTATTAAGTCCGAAATGTGGCAGAAAAAAGAAAGGAGATAGCGATACAACATCTGGACAGGAGAGGCCACTAACACAAAGTTATAATGGTGTCCAAGGATCTGCAGTCATCCAGCTACATAAGTAAGGAAATTGTCACAAACTCATGATCGGTGGCAGCTCAATAGATCAGTTTCATGTGGCACTATAGAAGCAGACCATGATTGGGACATGCACATTATGTTAGGCAGAAGAGTTTACAAGATTGATCCAGGCCCTTCAAAGCAGTCAGGGCATGACTCATGACTGGCAACCCTCAGGATGGAGATCACCATCAAAAATCCATCTAGTGGCTTGATCTAACTATATACTTTTCAGATGGATTTGGACTCCCACTGTCCTCCATAGCCTTCTACAAATTAGGTGTTCTTAATTTTAGATATGATACATTTCTCTTCACCCTGTTTGAATTTCAGTTCCATCCCAAACATCCCTACTAGCAGGCAGAGACCATCATAATCTTGATGATGCTGCACTGAACTTGATAGTTGGCTAGTTGAATTCCCTATAGACATGATCTGAATTTGTACTGGGTGCAAGCACCTTTTAGCTGTTCCATGACAGAAATTTCTTCCCTGGCCTTTTGAATATTGACAGGGGTCTTCTCCCACAGACACACTATTTGTAATTTTGTCTTTATACTAATAGGATCTTATCCTGACGACTCAAGCGTGATTTGTTTTTCATTGTTTGCTGTGGGGTTTCCCAGCTATGCGGAATAGGAGGAGTGGATGTATAGTTGTAATAACTGATACAACGTGTTTTAGGGGATGCAGGAGTTATTGGGATGGAAAGAGGATTTGAGGAGTAAACAATGAAGGCAGGAGGAGGAGGGAGCACTAGACCTGATTGTGATTGCTCAACTCATTTTAAAGACGCTTCAACCATGGAGCAAGGGAATGCTCTAAGATAGATATGGTCATGATTGTACAACTCCTCTTGATATGATTGAATGGATGAACTATTCAGTCGAATGATATGTACATTATGTGCCAATAAAACTGTTGAGGAAAACAAATAAAATTGCCTGTGGTGATGATTGCACCCCCTCCAAAAAAAAAAAAAAAAGAAGAAGAGAGAAAGAAAATGTTCTAAAACGGATTACGGTGATAAGTGTGCAATTCTTTGTGATGGGTTTGAACTATTGTATATGTGAATTATACACTAAAAATACTGATTAATAAACGAAAAGAAAAACACATCTAGACAAGCCCCAAAGGAGAATTCCCCTCCCTACATTGCCTAGAGAGGGGTGGAGTTAATTTGCATTCTAATGCACTCTGAAGACTAGAAGCTTCTTTCCTCTAGTGAAGGTCAGATGGAATTCCGTGGAGGCTTAATCCACACGGTACGCTGCAAATGAGCTTTGGGTTTTCACTGCCATCCACAACCTTCTGCAAAATAGGTGCTCAGAATGCAACCTCTAATGTAACTCAATTCCATCAAGGGCACATCCAAGCATGGTCCAAAAGTTAAGCTTCCCCTCTCTGGATTGGCTAAAGTAGTAATAATTCATTCTCTCATACACGTTGCCTGCAGGAAAGACTATTAAGAAATAATTCAGTGAAGGCTTAGTCTATGTGGACACTAAAAATGGAATTCGGGCTTCCACTGATAGCCATGGAGTTGTTAGTGGCCTTCAGTCGGGTCCTGTTTATAAAGGCTCCGCATCCAGCAGGAGAGTGTGCCTCCTCAGAGTCGTTCTCACGATTGTTATGTTTCAGCCCATTGTTGCAGCCAGTGTGTCAGTCCATACATTAGGGAGCTCTCTCTTCTTCAGGGCTCTACTATTTCCCCTGCCTCCGTCCTCTTTTCCAGGCCCTAGCCTCTCTGGATAACATGTACAAAGCACACGAGAAGAAATCTCACCATCCTCGCTTCCAGGAAGCACTCTGCCTGTATTGACTCCAACACCTATTTGTTTATTCTTCTGCGAGAGCAGGTTTCATTAAATCTTCTTCTCTAGAACCATAATTCCAATACCTTAATTTTTATTCAGACTTCCTTATTCAGTGACCCTATTTCATGAGCATAGAGGGGGGGGGTAGTTAGTTTATTGTGCCAACCTAGCCGATAAACACGTGTGGGATTAATTGAAGGGCAGAGAGATAAATGGCTCAATGAGTTTAGCCTTTCCAGTTCTCTTGCTTTATTATGGTCACACCAGGGTGCAACTGCCTTAGCTAGTTCCCTGCTTCAGCTCACAAGGCTCACTTCCTGCAAGACATCCCCAAGGAAAAGCCACATGGACCCACGCCGATGCAGCCCTGTGTGGAGACCCCGTCAGCGCTGAGATGCTTCCACGCTCAGATTCAGCTTTCCTCCTGCAGTCAGCATCATTGCATCTGTTTTGTGAGATGGAGGAGGACTTTGTGGACTGCTGTTGAACATATGAGTTAATGGGCTAATGTTGGACTTATGGGCTTGGGCAGCACTGGGTTGGGGTATATTTTTTTTTCTCTTGATGTTCTTAACCTTTATATAAACTCTCTCTTATACTTGAGTCTTTGTGGATTTTTTCTCCAAAATACCCAGACTAACACAGGAGGTGATTGAAAATAACATGGCTTGAGTCAGGCACTGTAACCTCAAAGTAAACCCTGCTTTTTACCCTTTAAAGAAAGTGTGTTCACATTTATCCAATGCAATATATCCTTTGATCTTGTCTGCTGCTTCCATAAGCATTGATTATGGATTCAAATAAGTTGAAATCTTTGACAGTATCAATCTTTTCTCCATTTATCATGATGCTTCTCCACTTCCTAAGCAGACATACTGGTCCACCTAGAAGATTTTTGTTTCCTTTACATTAAGTTTTAATTCATATTGAATACTGCAATCTTTGATTTTCATAAGTAAGTGCTTCAAGTTTCCATCTCTTTCAGTGAGGAGGGTTGTGTCAACACATCTCGCCGGTTGTTGAAGTTCTGTCCAATGCTGATGCTGTGTTCTTCTTCATATTGTCCAGTTCTTCAAGCTGTCTGCTTAGCATAAAGATCAAAGAACCGTGCTGAGAGAACTCAACCATAATGCACGCCTTTAGTGGTTTAAACCTTGTAGTCCAGTGTTGGCCTGTTTTGTTCAAACAACTACCCGTACAGATTCTGCATGACTGAAGGGTTCTGGAATCCCATTTGGAATTCCCATTTTACTCCACACTACCCATAATTTGTTATGCCCGATACAGTTGAATGCCTTTGCATACTCAATAAAATACAGGTAAACATGATGCTGGTATTCTCTGCTTTCAGCCAGATCCATCTGACATCAGCGATGATATTCCTTGTTCCAAGTCCTCTTCTGAATTAAACCTGGATTTCTGGCATCTCCTTGCCAATGTTACAACCATTGTTGAATGATCTTCAGCAAAATTTCATTTTCATTTGATACTAATGATATTCTTTGGTAATGTTGGCATTCTGTTGAATCTTCTTTCTTTGTAATAGACACCGCTGGGCATCTTCTAGGTGGTTTGCCAAGATCTGTCCTCCAAGTTTCTTAGCACAGGTGATTGAGTGTTCTGCAAATTTAATGCTTGGAAATTTAAACTCTAGGACCTTATAGACTAGAACAGGGAAAATAATTTGTTCTAATTTCTATAAAAATCATCTTTATTTTCTGCATTACATTATTTTAATATTATGAAATGTTCAGATATATATTTTATTATTGTTTATGTCTCATTTTTGTCTAGTATTTGAGTGTAGTAGTACCAATTTCGATGTTGATAATTTCTTAATTATATACCTTTTTTTGTATAATTATTCCGTGAGTTTTCGGAAAATTTTCTGACACATCTCACTGAATATGTTTTTGCTTGTTAAGCTGTCAGGTCAGAATTTTTCCATATATTTTATCTTCTGTTTCTAATAATCTCCACTTATTTTTTTATAAGAATGGCTGATAGTTATCTTTTAGGTCTTTTTTTTAAAGATCATTTTATTGGGGCTCTTACAGTTCTTATAAAAATCCATATATGAATTGTATCAAGCATATTTGTACACATGTTGTAATCATTGTTTTCTAAACATTTACTTTGTATTTGAGTCTTGGTATCAGATCCTCTCCACTCACCACCCCCCCTGACCCCTCAATAAATGATCAATTATTATTATTTTCCTCTCTTGCACCGTCCACTGTCTCCCTTCACCCACATTTCTGTTGTTTGTTCCCTGGGGGTGGGGAAGAGTCATGCATCAATCATCACAATCCTTTATCCCTTCTTCCCCTCTTCGCTCCTATCTTTTCCCTACCCTCATGGTATTGCCACTCAAGTACTGCCACTGTTCCCACTTCAACAGGGAAGTTTTCTTCTTTTGAGCTTTTATCATTCACCTCCTTAGGGCTGATGAAACTTTGGCTTCCTCCTCACCATGTAATAGACTAAGGCATAGTGTGACTCACGAAGAGAGAACTACATCTAATCATAGCTCCTTGAGAAGGGGTTGGGGAGGTCAACCAAAAACCAATAGTGGGAGAAAGTCAAAATATACAGTTGATAGAAGAAAAAGTAAAAAAAAAAAGAAGAAGAAAAAGTAATTCACAAATACTGTAACTCATATCCTGCAAAGATATTATTTGAAATTCCACAACAAAGCACACTATCTTCAAAAGAGACTTCCTTATTCCTAATTTTACAGAAATGTTAAAACAGAAAAGAAAAATATTATGATTTGAAGTTCAAATTTGATTTTAAAAATTGTCCTGTCAATTTTTCAAAGTCAATAATTGAAAGAATGAAGGCTGGGATACTTAAGGCTTATTGCACCAACCTGGCCAGTAAACACATATGGAATTAATTGAAGGGCAGAGCGATAAATGGCTTGGTGAGCCTCGCCTTTCTAGTTCTCAGGTCGCTTGCTTTCTAATGGTTGGACCAGGGTGCAGCTGCCTTATTCAGTTCCCTGCATCAGCTGACAAGGCTCACTTCCTGCAAGAAATCCCTGAGGAGAAGCCACATGGAACTACCCTGATACAGCCCTGGGTGTTGGGGCAGCCGTGTGGAGACCCCTGTCACTGCTGATATGCTTACATGTTCACTGATTCAATTTTCTTCCTGCAGTCGGTGTCATTGCGTGTGTTTTGTGAAGTTGAGGAGGACTTTGTATATTGGTGTCAGACATATGGGATAATGTTGGACGTATTGGCTTGGACAGCACTGGGTTGAGATGTTTTCCTAATGTACACTTTCCCTTTATATAAAACTCTCTTATATACATATGATTTTCTGTAGATTCATTTCTCTAGTCTACCCAAACTAACACAAGGGGTAAGTTTCAAGTTGCAAGTGTCAAAGAGAATTTAGACAGAATAGTCAGATTAACTCTATCAGGCTCATGAAAAAAGCTCCAAGAGCTATGATTAGATTGTGGAATAAGCATTGGGTTGCCAATTTCGAGCGAGAGCTGCAGTTCAAACTTAACAGCTGTTCGATGAGATAGATGGTTGGATTTCCACTGATATTTAGGAGTATTTATTTCATTTGGCACAATATGTCCAATGTAGTACCATCACAATCACAGAATGTGCTCAATATGTTTTACCGAATGAACAAATATCATATATATATATATATATATATATATATATATATATATATATATATATACTCTTCTGTATTGTATCACATTTAGGCACAAATATACTCCCTTGTCTGCTCTCCTAAATATTTAGTCTCAGGAAGCAATTCTATCCTGTTCTATAGGTTACCATGAGTTGGTACTGGCTTGATAACAGTAAGCTAATAAAGACCCTATCTGAAAAGCATTTTGTGTGAATATATTTAATTTATAATTATTTTAAAATTCACATAATGTTTATACAAAAGGCTTATTTTTAAAACCAAAAAACACTGCTGAAAGACATTAAAGAATATTGGAATAAATGGAAAGATTTATTTCATGTTCACATTCAATTCATGTTCAATTCATTCATTTCTATTCATCTTCATGGATTAGAAGATTTAATATTGCTGTGATGTCAATACTACCCAAACAACCTATAAATTTAACTCAAGCCTGATCAGAATTGCAAGAGACTTCTTTACAGAAATAGAAAAACTAATCTCTAACTTTGTATCGAATGTCAAAGGACTACTGTGGTGGAATGAAATTAATTATTATGTCTCTTCTATCCATTTCCCTACGATTATTATATAAGTATATGCAAATAAGGTGTAAAAGAGTATAACTCGGGGATTGGTCTGCTTTGCCACTCCCCTGGATAAAAGAAGGGGGTGTCTCAGAAGCAGGGAGAGAGAATCCCTGGCCTAGCAACAGAGGAAGAGCTACCAGTGGAGCACATTTAAAAGGCTACTTTAAGTAGCACCATTGTCTGTGCTACACTGAGACCAGAGGACAAAGCAAGGGAACATGAGAGAGAGCCAAGGAGCAGAGATGAGATTCTAAGACTGTGAGGCAGAGTAGTAGGTGGGCGACCTCGCTCATGAAGGCAGAGGTCAAAGAACTATGTGGCTGAAAGCCTGACGATCAGAGAAAGATCCCAGACTGCTTGCTGAATAGAGAGATGTGGCTGTGAATCGAAGACTATATCCTTCTTTTTATCTGATTCTGGCTTGTGATTACCTGTTAACTTCCTTAATAAATGCCCACAACTCAGCTTAATAAGTTTTTGTCGCCATTGCAATGCATTTTCAAACCAACAGAAAAAGAGTGTTGTGGGAAGAACGGTTGGTGTCAGAACCTGGTAAGCTACATGGAGGATTAGGCAGTTCTGACCTTCGCCTGGTGGCAATGAGCCTTGAGCTGTGTGGAGATGTGTTCTCCTTTTCTCTTGTGTAGCTAGAGGAGGTGACAGGTGTCCCTTCATGAAATCACTGCCGGATAGCTACAACAGATTGAATGAGAAGATGAACTAAGATAATTCCGACTTTAAAAATTTTAAACCACACTATTATAAAAACTGGATTATATGAAGAGCAATGTGGCATAAGAATTAGAGGAAGGTTTATTAACAAATGGCAATACACAGATGACACAACCTTGCTTGCTGAAGGTGCGTAGGGCTTGAAGTAGTAGGTATGAAGATCAAGGATGGCAGCCTTTAATATGAATTACCACGCAAGGTAAAGGGACCAAAATCTTCACCAGTGGAACTATAGGTGACATCATGATAAATGGTGAAAAGACTGAAGTTGTCAAGCATGTGGTCTTATTTAGATCCAAAATCCATTCTCATGGAAGCAGCAGTCAAACGATCAAATGACGCATCACATAGGGTAAATCTGCTGCGTAAGAACTCTTTAGAGTGTTGACAAACAGGGAGGTTACTTTGAGGACTAAGGTGTTCCTGACCCAAGCCATGGTATTTCCAGTGGCCTCGTATGCATGTGAAAGTTGAACATTGAATAAAGAAGACTGAAAATGGATCAACACGTTCACATTATTGTGCTGGTGAAAAATATTGGAAGTATCATGAACTACCACAATAGTAAACAATACCTGAGGAGACCAATCCTGGAGCAGGGCATCATACTTGGTAAGGTGGAAAGGCAGCAAAAGAGAGGAAGCCCTTCAACAAAGTGGACTGACAGCGAGGCAGTAACAATGGGCTGACGTATAGGAACAATTGTGAGGATGTCCCAGCATTGGGCAGTGTTTTGTTCTGTTTTGCACAGTCCAGTTATGAGCCAGAAATGGCTCAATAGCACTGAAGAACAACAGTGTACTAGCAAGTTACAGAGCTCTGAACAACTTTGCACTGGTCTAATAATAGAAACAGTACAACTCAATAGAATTGAGAGCACAGAAATAATCATACATGTCTATGATCAACAGATTTGTGCAAGAGTCTCAAGAAGCAGCTCTTCAATCATTGCTGTTGGAAAAGTTGGATTTTTTTTAAAAAAGAAAATCATTTTACTGGGGGCTCATACAACTCTTATCACAATCCATACATACATCCATTGTGTCAAGCACATTTGTACATTTGTTTCCCTATTCATTCTCAAAACATTTGTTTTCTACTTGAGCCCTTGGTATCAGCTCCTCATTTTCCCCTCCCTCCCAGCTTCCCCCTACTCTACAAAACTCTGATAAGTTATAGATTATTATTATGTTGTCATATTTTACACCGTCTGACATCTCCCTTCACCCACTTCTCCACTGTCCATCCCCCAGGGAGGAGGTTATATATAGATCCTGTAATCAGTTCCCCCTTTTTCCCTCACCTTCCTTCCACCCTCCCAGTATTGCCACTCTCATCATTGGCCTTGAGGGGTTCATCTGTCCTGGAATCCCTGTGTTTCCAGTTCCTATCTGTACCAGTGTACATCCTCCAGTCCAGCTGGATTTGTAAGGTAGAATTGAGATCATGATAGTGGTGGGGAGGAAGCATTCAAGAACTAGAGGAAAATTGTATGCTTCATCATTGCTACACTGCATCCTGACTGGTTCGTCTCCTCCCTGCGGCCTTTCTGCAGGAGGATGTCCAATTGCCTACAGGTAGGCCCTGGGTCCCCACTCCACATCCCCCCTCATTCACAGTGCTATGATTCTTTTGATCTTTGATGCCTGATACCTGATCCCTTTGATGCCTCGTGATCTCACAGGCTGGTGTGCTTCTTCCATGGGGGCTTTGTTGTTTCTCAGTTAGATGGCCACTTGTTTATCTTCAAGCCTATAGGACCCCAGACTCTATTTCTTTTGATAGCCAGGCACCATCAGCTTTCTTCACCACATTTTCTTATGTACCCACTTTGTCTTCAGCGATTGTGTCGGGATAGGCTGGTGTCCTTCTTCCATTGATATTACATGCAGAAAAAAATGTGACAGGATCTACACCTCATAGCATAAAAACCAATCAAGCAAAAAATATCCAAAATGAATTAAGGACCTAAATTTGCAATTTTAAAATATTAAAATTCTTGGAAGAACAAGAAGCTGGGGCAGCATTGTGAGTTCTAGCCTTTTAACAATGGTTTATCTAATATAATAACAAAAACATGAAGAGCAAAACAAAACAAAGGGACCTCATTAAAACTGAAAATGTTTGTTTATCTAAAAACTTTGCCAAAAGTATAAAGGCAGGCTACCAACTGTGAGAATATCTTTGAAAACATATGCTGTTGCTGTTCTGTATTATGAAGTCAGTGCTGACTTGTAATGATTCTAGAAACAAAAAAAAGAAACATTGCCCAGTCCTGCACCAACCGTACAATTGTTGCTGTATTTGAACCTACTGTTGCAGCCACTGGGTCAATGTCAATGCATCTCATCAGAGGTCTTTCTCTATTTTGCTTACCCCTCTACTTTATCAACTTAATCCTTTCCCAAGGGCTGCTCTATCCTGCTAACAAGTCCGTAGTACATTAGATGACATTTACCCACTCTTGTCTGTGAGGAGCATTCTGTCTGTACTGCCAAGACAGATTGGTTTGTCTCTCTGGAACCCCAGGTTACCTGCACTAGTCTCCACTAACACTGTAATTTAAGGATATCTATTCTTCTACAATCTTCTTTAGTCAATGTCCATTTATTGGACAAAAATCTAGTGACTAAAATGTAACAAAAACTTCAACAATAAAACAATAAAATGATGTTGTTACAAAACAGGCAAAGGATTTGCACCAACATTTTAATAGAGGTCATTCAAATCATGACCAAACCCATGAAAAATTGCTCAGCACTATTAGCCTTCAGACAATGCAAATATCACAGTGAGATGCCATCTCATGTCACTAGTATGGCTAAGATGGAAAAATGAAAAACAGAAAATAGTAAATGTTGGCAAAGTATGGTGAGATTGGAAACTTCAGGTGTAGCAGCAAAATAATATAGTTGTGGTGGCGGCGGTTCCTCAGAACCAAACGTGGAACTGTCCTTGACCCAGTACAGCGACATGCAGCTCAGCTCCCTGCTGTCTAGCCGATGCTAACCCCTAATGGCCCAATAGGGACAGGGTAGACCTGCCTCCGTGATTGTCTGAGACTCTAACACTTTAGAGTTTTACAGTGAAATCTCCATCTTTCTCCCATGGAGCAGCTGGTGGTTTTTAACTGCTGATCTTGTTGATTGCAGCCTAATGCTAACCACCAGGCCTCCCTCTTGGGGATCTATTCAGGATACTTGAAAGCAGGGAACCAAATAAAAAAATCTGTACACTTATATTCATTATTCAATTTAGGCAACAGGTGAAAACGACCTAATTTTTGACTAACAGGTGAATGCATAAAATATTTTTTAGCACGTACAGTAGGAGAAATGAAAATTTTAATTCATGCAACAATATATATGGAGCTTTAAGGTATTATACCAAGCAAAATGATTCAATCTCAAGAGGGCACATGTTATATGACCTCACTCATTTAAAAAGCCAAGAAAAGGCTATTTTAGAGATATCAAAGTTTATTAATGGTTGCTGGGGATGGGAGAAGGAAGTAGACAAGCTAACATTGATATAAAAATCAAGAGTGGGTTTGAATAGGTAATTATTGTCATTACCGTCAATACACAGTACATCTGTAAAAAGTTGCGCTGGCAAAATTTACATGGTAGACACGTTTATAATAAAAACGGAGAAGAAGAAAATGGTACTGTTACGGCTTAGATTCAAGTGAACAATTCATGAGATTTAATTATTTAGTTTAGAGATTTTCATAAAGTTTTCATGGGACATTCCAGTTTACTGTCTTAATAATATCTGGACTATTTCTGTTTGATCTCCTCATTCGCTGTGTTGTAGCTGGGATCTTAAAAAGCTTGTAAACAGTCATCAAAGGAACAATAATTAGGTTATGTTTACATGGATATGGAGAATATTATAGTAATATTATAGTAATCAGAGGAGAATATAGAATTATTAGCTAATTGCCTCCATAAACAATTGTCTCCTTTACCGGGGGAGATGGGTGATATCAGGCTACCATTACTGAACATTGCAAAATTTTGTAGATTAATTATAATAAAAAGGGAGAAATACAGATTGTAATTTCAAATTCTCATGGACTCTATAACTTTTAGAGCCATGGAGCTTGAATAAACCTCTTTAATTAATACCAAGAAATAATCATTAAACTTAATTAAAAAATATCACTTGAGGAAGTTATAAAAATAACAACAGCATAACTATTTTTAAAAGACCTACTTTAAGTCGTATGCTGTTTTAATTATCTATATGATATATTGACAACAATAACTAGAATAGATTATTGACAAACCTTCATTCACCGTTTTGTTTTGTTTTTTTTATTTGGCTCATGACAATTATCTGGGACAAAGTATCATAGTCCCTAGGGGTTTCTGAGGCCATAAATGTTTATGGGACTAGAAAGTCTCAGAGAAGCTCCAAGAGTCATGCTTTGTCTTTCACACACTCTCGCTCTCTCTTTTTATTCTATGGCAGCTAACTACACAACAATGAGGTAATTTAAATATTTTATACTTATTCGGTGTTGAATTAATACCTACATTATTTAATATTTCTTTCCTCAACTTTAATTTAGAAGCTACCAATATTATTTTTGGATAGAATAATAGCTAATCATATGGGGGAAATTTGTGTATTTTAGTTGATATTTTCACATTTTATAATACAAATGTGTATGTCTTAAACTCTGTATTTTATAAAATTATTTGATTATACTGGTACTCATTGGTATGAAATCCTTGATTTTATACTTAAACAATTATTTTATTGGGGGCTCATACAACTCCTCACAATCCATACATACATCCATTGTGTCAAGCACATTTGTACATTTTTGCCATCATCACTCTCAAAATATTTTTTTTCTACTTGAGCCCTTGGTATCGGCTCCTCAGTTACCCCCCCCCCCCCCGTCCCCCACCCTCACAAACCCTTGGTAATTTACAGATCATTATTTTGCCTTATCTTACACTGTCCGACGTCTCCCTTCACCCACTTTTCTGTTGTCCATCCCTATGGGAGGGGGTTATATATAGATCCCTGTAATTTGTTCTTAACAAAACTTTATTTTACACAGACACTTCCTCAGAGACCAAGAACCATTGTTATCTTTTGGACTACATTACCCAGAATCCATAATACCTGACATCATCTAGTGAGGACAATGTATCAGGTCTGAAATTTCTAGAATATTTTATGCCTTAAGGGAACCTTTAAAAATTCTCCAAGCACATGTTCTTGGAGAAGAAGCCAAAATCATGATTGCGTTATGGATCCCCCTGCTAGGGATTTCTAATAATATTCTCGGGCACTGCTTCTTTGTCCAATAAGAGTAATTTTTTTCTCATGGTACAAGACAAGAACATAGCTCTGATAACATATATTTTGGTGAGATCAGCCAGGAGAAATAAGGAATTTTCTAGAAAGTGGGGGTGGGGAGGCACAGAGGAGTTGATCAGAATCTTACCCAGGCAAGAACACATGTGACCACCAGAATTCTTTTTAGTTCTGTGTCTCACTGCCTTTGGTAGCCATCTGTCCAGGAGTGAGTGAACCTTTGATAGAGAATTTTTTATCTCTGTCTTCCTTTTCCAGTTTGGTCTTGTTTCTCTGTTTTTTTTTGTCTACAGTGGGACCAATCTAAAGCCAATAGAAGGCCCTGGTTGGGTTGGAGGTCTTCTACCATCTGAAAGATGACAGGGAAGGAGTTTGCAGGAATCAGATGCTGCAGACTCATCTCAAGTTGCTCTAAGGCCTCACGTGGGGACTCCTGTCTTAGACGGTCATAACTCTCCTGTCTAGAAGCTGATGAGGAGGGGTTCTGTAGGGCATCACACTTCTATCCCTTTAATTGATAAATTAGTCCACCAGTTTGGGGACAAATAGACCCAAAGCAATTTATTTGGTAGATTTTGTGAGAAATATCTGACGCTCTAATGATCATCACTATTGGGTAGGCAATTTTTCAGTCTAGAATCCATGCAGGACACACCAGCAAATGGTTGCCATTACCATTCCTATATGCCCACAGAATCTGGCAGCTAGCAGAGTCTAGTCACAAAACTCATTTGTGAGAGAGGGGAGGGGTACCCGGATGGTTCACAAGGTCCCTTAGGGACCTCAGCATGACGGTATTGGGAGCACAAAAAGCAAGGGCTTTCTGAAGAGCAAAGACAGTTATCTAAGAAGGTTGAGTTGGTTAGGGTTATACAACAAGGCCTAGTTAAAGCTGAAATTCCAGTTTATAGGAGAATATCATTGCTAAACAGGTTGTAACAAGGACATAAGATCTGAAGACACCCAAATACCTCTGATCTCTTCTACTCTCTCCACAGGAATCCAAAGTGCAGGGCCATGAGACCTAACTCTGGGCTGAATTCTTGAATGGTCATGACACAGTGAACTTAAGCACCCATGCCACTGAAATCTCTACATATGGGACTTCAAGAGCCCAAATTACTTTAGCCACCTAGTCAGCACTTTGCTGATCAGAAATGTTAAGTCTCAATGACAGCGAGGTGATGAGGTAGAGGAAACCTGAGGCCAAGAACCTCAACTTAACTTTTACAAGAAACCTCAAGGCCAGATGACATGGTCAGGGTTCAAGGTCCATTCGCCATGCAGGACTTAAGCATTACAGATGAATTATGGAATTTTAGAAGTGACTCTACAAGAGATACTTTAACCTTTGTGCATTAAATAAACAAACAAACAAACAAACAAACAAACAAACTGTGGCCTACCAAACAGATTCCACCTTGCTGGGCTAGTGAAGAGTCCAAAGCCTCTGGTACAGTGAGACATTGTCAAAAGAATTTCAGGACTGATACTGCACTCCTACCCCTTCAGTAGGTTCATTGGTCACTTGTCCATTGGTGAGTGATACATGTTTCAAGGACAGTTTTAATTCAACTATACCTTAACTAAGGAGAAAATCTCTCAAAAATGGCCAATAGCAACTCGAGTCAGGTGTTTCCATCTGACCCTTCATTTAGAACCTGCTATGTTCTGACACCAGTCTTTACAAATTACTCTGTGAACACATTAATCCAAACAAGCAGCTACCCATTGATGGTGTGCCAATTCGTTTTCCATGCCTTTTCCTTTGTTTCGTTATTATAAGGGTGAGAGTTTTCTCCTAGGAAAACCTTTAGGATGAGTATTCCGAGTTTTCTGAAACTACAGACCCAGCAAATCTTTAGGACTGAAGAGCATAAGCTGGCAAAAAAAGGATCTGTCTTCTGATTCAAACATAATTGAACTCCATATCCCGGAATTTAAGAGCCAAGACCATAAACAGATCTATGACAGTGAATGACTTATAACCCCAGGTCAAGCATCTCTTCACCTGGAAATGTTCTCCTAAATGGAGAGCAGCTTAGAAAAGATTTCTATCCATGTAGGCAAGGACATACACAATCCCATATAGATAGGAAGCAGCTACAGACAGAGAGAACTTCACCTCTGAGCTCATAAAGAAATATGCATCTAAACTCTCTCCGTCGGGGATGAAATCAGGCAGAGGACTAGAAGTAGAGACAGCCATGCAGGAAATGGGGGAAAGACTGGTTCCAGGGGGGATGAGAACTCCTAGGAGGTCCTAGAGTCAGGCCGCCTCTCTTCACAAATCTCTGAGCTATTTTGCAACATTATTGCCTGAGAGACAGAGGACAAGGAAGAACTCTCTTAGGGACCATATTTCACCCTCAACACTACCTTCCCCTCGTGCCTGCTGTTACTTAGTAGGAAGAGAGCCTTTTGAACTGACTTTCCCAGCGTCTCTCATGCCAGGAGGGAACCTTTGAAAGACCGCTGGTTGCATGCAGAAAGAAGCCAGGACCCTGATTGCATTAGTTATGTCTCCCCGTTGAAGAACCCTCTAAAAACATTCTCTGTGCTGCCTCTCTGTTTGACCAGAGTAATTCTTTTCTCTGAGTGAAAGACAAAAACAATGCAGGTAACAGGAACCTTAGAGGGCAATGGGTTTACATTAATAGAAGAGGAATAACAGAAATGAAAGATGAGAATGCTTTCACAACATAACAAAATGTCACTGAAAAATACTTGTAGAAATTATTGAATTGACATAAATTTTGGCCAATGTATTCTCAACAAAATAAATTACGTAAGTTTATTGCTCCATCAAGTTGTCCCTGTGCACAAAATGAGACACTGAATGGCCCTGCATCATCCTGAGCCCATTGATGCAGCCACTGTGCCAATCCATCTTGTTAAGAGCCTTCCTCTTTTCCAAAGCCCAGTCACTTTACCAAACGTGATGCTCTTCTACAGGGACTAGTGTCTCTTGACAATATGCCCAAAGTATGAAAGACTAAGTCTTGCCATCCTTGACTCTAAGGTTCACTCTATCCCTACTTCTTCCAATTCAGATTAGTTTCTTTTTATATCAATCCATGTTACTTTCAGTGTTCTTCTCCAGCACCACAATTCAGATGCCTCAATTCTTTGTGATGGTCTTCCGTATTCACTGTCCAACTCTCACATACATATGAGGTTGTGGAGAATACCCTGGCTTGGGTCAGTTCCCAAAGTAATATCCTTGCTCTTTTGCAGCATATATACCTAATGTAATGTATCTTTTGATCTCTTAATTGCTGTTTCCATGAGCATTGATTGTGGATCCAAGACAGACAGAATCCTTGACAACTTCAACATTTTCTCCATTTATTGTTATGTTACCCTTTTGTTTCAGTTGTGAGGATTGTGGTCTTCCTTGCATTGAGTTGTAATCCGTATGGAGGCTATAATCCATGATCTTCATCCAGAAGGGCTGCCATTCCTCCAGACATTCAGCAAGCACGAAGGTGTCATCTGTTTAAGGCAGGTTGTTAATAACCCTTCCTCCAATCCCAATGCTGCACACTTCTTTATAGCTTCCAACAACTCTGATGATTTGTTCAGCATGTAGATTGAACAAGATTGGTAAGAGGCTATGACCCTGACACACACCTTTTCTGATTTCAAGCCATGTAGTACTCTCACGTTCTGTCTGCACCACTGCCTTTGATCCATGTAGAGTAGAACCCTGGATCTCAGTGCTAATGTGTTCTAGAAAGAGCGTCCAGATGCAATGCACAGATTCCAAATCATTTTTCCCATAAGAAATAATTGAAAACGTATTCGTCTGCTCTTGACCACCAAGTTTTTACCCTAACCTTTCCTTTTACACAAAACATTACACAGAAAGTTCAAAGTAAATAGGTTCAGAGTTAAATAATATCATTTAAATAAGAAACACAACATTAAAAAAGTTCCTAACAATTACAGTATGGCCCATACCTTGAGACAGATGAGGATCTAGATCTGTGGACATGGATGCGGGGAGGAGGGATGGAGAGAGAGCCATAGTTTGGAAGGGGAACCCCTTCTATCAAATCAAGTGGTAGCTGTTTTTCAGGAGTTTTTCCTTCTTTGCCTTTTTTCTCTAGGACCTGGCTGACTTTCTCTTTTTTCAAAAAAATATGTGCAATGGGGTCTGATGTATTATAACAAAGCCCACATGGAAGAAGCACACCAGCCTCTGTGATCAAGAGGTGCCAGAGGGATCAGGTATAAGGCATCACATAACAACAAAACTTTCTCTTTTTCCACCTTTCTTCTTATTGGGAAACCTCCCTCCCCATTCTAGGTACATAGCAAATGCTTTCTCTCTTCCATTGATATATGTGCACAACATGTACTTGACCAGCCCTGTTTTTAATTTTGTTTTATTTTCCTTATTTTTTTTCAAAATCATTTTATTGCGAGTTAACACAGATATCATATCATCCCATAGTCCAGTCACTGCAAACAGTATTGCACAATTGCCATTTTAACTCTGGTCTGCAGGGGCAAGAGGAGAACATCCTTCAACAGCAGCGCCAGAGAAGGGGTGCATGAAGATGACAAAAGGCTTGCTGGACATGAGGAGCAATATTGAAGATGACCATGCTCTGTCTCTTCTCTACGTGTTGTTGCAAACACCACCCATGTGTGAATAATCTCTTTCCTAAGAGGCCATAGACCCTGCATTAACATCATCTTTTGCCATGAAACTTTAGATTTCCCACCCAACAAGGATCGAATGGCCTGGTTTGCCTTTTGACTCTAAAAATGAATAAGGGGGAAAGAGCTTGCTTTTTTGAAATTCACATCATATTTTGTACCTCTTTGTCAATTAACAAGTAAAATTTTAAATACAGATATTCAACAGATTGTCAGATCTCAGCTATGGTTTAAAAGTTAAATTTGTCGGTTGTGAAAAATCTGCCAAAGCTTATGTCTGTGCAAAAGTTCCAGTCTAGTAAATATTCCATGCATTATACATCATTGAAAAATAAACAATAAAATACTGCATAGGAATATGCTACCAGATCTCTTTAGTTCACTACTAATTTAGTGTCTCAATATTCTAGTTTTATAGTTGGTGTATTAAAATATGGTTCCATAATATTCACATTTTATAATAAATGGCATAAAATTATTTCGTGATTTCCTACTGGTAAAACTTATACCCAACAAAAAAGAATTCCTATCAGTTTATTTATTTTAATCTATTGTCCTACACTGGGACCAAATATAAGACACTCCATTTCCAAAAATCATTAGGGAGTTTTCCTATTCTGAATACACATAACTTTAGAGTGAAAATGCTGTTAAGTCATTTACTTTAACTTTGGAAGGGAAACCCTGCGCTGCCATTGAGTTGATTATGACTTGGCATGAAGCTCTCTGGGATTCCGAGGCTGTCAATCCTATTTATGGGAGCAGTCACTTCATTATTCGGCAGAGCTGCTGGTGGACTTGAACGACTGACCTTGTTCATCCCCAAATGCAACCAGACTCACTGACGTTGGTTCCATACCGTGGTAGAACTGCTCCTGTAAGTTTCCAAGAGTGGAACTGGGGCAAGTCCTATCTTTCTCCTGTGAGGCGGCTAGGCGTTTGGAACTGCAGACCTTTCAAATAGCAGTCCAAAGCGTAACCACTACACCACCAGGGCTCCTGCTATGTATCCCGGGTCATAAAAAAACAGGCACAATTAAAAACCTGCATTAACCTTCTACCCTTCAGATTTTTACTTTTATAAGCTTTTCAAGAATGAGAAGAATGGGTTAGGGCATCTTTGGTAGACAGCAGAAAGCATTTCAAGTTTAAATGAAGATTGCCTGCAGTCAAGGAACTTATTTTATTGTCCTAGGTACTATTTTACACTAAGTATCATGGGGAGAATTAAGTAAATATGATAGTAAAGAAAATATAATCATCTATGAATGATTTAAACACTTTTGTTAATTTAGTATTTCAGTGAAAATATTCTTGGAAATTAACAATGTCTAAAATGTTATTTTTCATATGGTGATATTTTCTTAAATATTGTGTCATTTTCAAGAAAAAAAGTATTTTCTTGTTAACATTTGCAATACAGATGCACATCTTGAGGGTTTTTGTCTTTGTTTTTTGGAGACTTCCTTGTAATTAGTCTGTTGGCAATAGATTGAATCTCCAACTTTCTTACTACATTCAAGTTTATGTTCTGTGATATAATTAAGGCTGCTTAATTTCACTGGAATAATCAGTCTTTCCAAAATTATCTGTTGACATTAAAGTATTCTAGACAAGCTGGCAAAGTATACTTAATCTGCCAAACCTGTGTTTTCATTTTCTGTTATGTGGAATAATTAATTTCTTTTATTAATTCTATGAATCTTGAGTCAGTCTAGTAATTAATTTTAAGAAATGGTTCTCCCTTTCATTTAGTTGGAGGGGGAGGGGTAGCTTTGTGCAATACAATAACTATAATTTGCTTCCTTATGAACTTTTTAGCTGTAATTTTTAAAAATATGATAGCTAATTTGTCAAATTTATAAGGTCTTTAATTTAAGTTAGAATATTAAAGAGGATATATCTAAGTATACTTATTTATTACATCTTCAGCTGGTTCAACAGAAAAAATTATATTAGTCCCATAACAATATACTTTCATATTAATGAGATTAATAATCTAACCTAATTATTAAAAATAAGAATCATGTGTTCAAATAATGACCTCTCAGAGATGGCTATATGACTCTTTTAAAGTGGATTTTACTCCAAGTATTTGAGATATAAAGAATGTCAGTCCTTATCTTAGCAAATGTGAAAGGAAAGCTTTCCTATAGTTATTTTTTACTAGGCAGACTTTATTGGAATGCCCTTCTTGAGCTTAGGGATAGTTGCCATTTTCCTGGCAGATATATTGTAATTTTTCCCATTTCTTATTAGTATCTACATAAATGTTTTGTGAAATCTATGTAGATTTCCAGTATCAAAAAGCTAATCATGATGTGTTTGCTATTATAAGATATATTTTATTTTCTGCGTGGTTATCATTAGTTTACAAATAAACTGTTAATACATATACAGTTACTTTGTAACTTCTGAGAAAAATATGAGGTTTTCTATTCCTGTAAAAAGTGACATTCTTGGAACTGTCACAAGGGCAGTTGTACCCTGTCTGATAGGGTGCTGTGAGTCAAAATTTACACCGTGGCAGTGGTTTTGTTCTGAGTTTGTTTACATTTATTTGCCTTTCTGTTCCTCATAGTTTTTCATTTGGTAACCTGCAAATGCCATTTCTTATTAGTCATTTACAATAATTGAATTCTACTTAACCCCATATTCTTAGTCATTTGCATTATCTAATATTTCTAAAACAATGTTAAATAATAGAAATCTTTACAGGAATTTTCTTATTTTTTAGTATAGCCAAAATGTTTTGAATGTTTCCAGTATTTATCATCAAATCTGATGCCGTGTCTTTGTTTAATAATATTGGTGGAGATTAGACTCAGTGTGACACAGTTGAAACCCCCATGTAACAATAGCTTATATATACGTTTTATTCTCTTAAATCAAAAAACAGGATTATCAAAGACATTAAAATGGTAACAAAAACAAAATAAGACAGGGTTCGATGTAGAAACGATGAAAAATACAACTTTCCTCTAGTTCCTAAATGCTTCCGGCACCACCCCACCACCCCCACTATCATGATCCCAATTCTACCTTGCCAGTCTGACTAGACCAGAGGATGGACACTGGTACAGATAGGAACCAGAAACACAGGGAATCCAGAGCGGATGATCTGTTCAGGACCATTGATGTGAGTGGCGATACTGGGAACATAGAGGGTTGGGAAGTGGGAACCGATTACAAGGATCTACATGTGACCTCCTCCCTGGAGGATGGACAACAGAATAGTGGGTGAAAGGAGATGTCAGACAGGGATAGATATGACAAAATAATAATTTATAAATTATCAAGGGTTCAAGAGGGAGGGGACGTGGGGAGGGAGGGGAAAAAATGAGGACCTGATGACAGGGCCTTAAGTGGAGAGCAAATGTTTTGAAAATGATGAGGGCAACGTATGTACAAATGTGCTTTACACAACTGATGTATGTGTGGGTTGTATGATCCCCTAATAAAATGATAAAAAACAAAACAAGAAATCCCACACATACTTGAAGTCCATGACGGATATGAAAGTTCCATACATTTACTGGATATGCAGGTTCCTTTGTAATTTTCTGGTTTGCTACCCCTGTGTATACTACTTTTAGGTAGGGGTCAGTATGGATACAGATATTAGTGATTTTGTCTACATTCTTATTAGAAAAATTAAACAGGGTGACTGATATACACACATACATTTTGACTTACGTTTTATTGACCAGGACTTAGTCATTATATATGTTGCCTGAAAAGGAACCTGGGAGATATAGTCTCTGTTCTGGGTGGCCATGTACCCTATGTAAAGGAATTGTATGAAATGAGGCATTCTGGTGGTGCAGTAAATTACAGTCTGCTAATGGCAAGGTCAGTGGTACAAATTCACAAGTGCTCCTCAGAAAATATAAGGTTATCCACTCTTGTAAATATTTCAGGAACCTAGAGAGAAGTTCTACTCTTTCCTTTGGGTGACTGTAAATTGGAATTGACCATGACCGTGGCACGGCTAAAAGGGAGCAACAGACTATTGGCAGAAACCTAGAAGCTTCTCCCATACTTACGTCAAATAATCATATCTACCTCTGATTCCTGTAAGGACAGCAGGCTAATCACCTCTCCGAGTCAACAAAAAACCTATTGCCATCAACCCTATAGTACAGAGTAGAATTTTCCATAGGGTTTCCCAGTGCGTCATCTTTACAGAAGCAAACGTGTATGTTTTTGGGGTTTGTTTTCTTTGTACAACTTGGTGTCTGGTGGGTTCAAAGTAGACTCTTTCGGTTAGCAGCCTGCTACTTTCACCCCTGCACCACCAGGACTTCTCCTCCAAGGTTTAAAGAGACAACTACAGTTTACACTCACTTTCTAAACTAATCACGGAGTCAAAACGTTCGTATTATATTCATGAAATCTAAATATTCTATATGTTCTTAATATACCTACTATAAATGGCACACTAGGGATAAAACAATCCCAATAAACAATCTCATTTGAAGATGAAAATATATGGAAATCCAGTTGTCAATTTTAATTAAGTCCTCTTGGTGAAGGATCCATCTGGGAGATCATTCCTCTTAGGATAATTTGAAGCCCTTGCTTGTCATTTGTCTAAGGGATTCCCTTGCAACATTCCTCCAGGACTGACACTCTAGCCTTCTGGGATGTTCATTCTTCCTCACTCCTGACACCTGAATGGCTTTATAACATGTTATTCTTCCAGTCTGTTAAAAGCCAAACCAACCAAACAAAGCCCATGGTGTGTGTGTGTGTGTGCGCGCGCGTGTCCATGTACAGGATCTGACTTCTCACTTCACAAAGGGGCGGGAGGAGCATCAAGTCCAAGCCCATTTTTATGAGGCTGAAGTTTGACATCCCCTTACCCTCCAGATCTCTTTTCTGATTCTAGTACCAACCATACCTTCTACACCACACTCGACTACTCAGCTACAACCAATAAGTATTTGCAACGGCCCTCCAAGATGCATACACCATACTCAAGAGTATTGACTTTATTAGGGAAGTCAACAAGTTAAAAATCAGCATCAAAAATGCTTAGGATGTAGCTTTTTGTTCAAGACTGGAAATTCTCTGCCACGCTCAAGGGTAGGCCTCTCTCTGGGCCTTGGCTCTCTGGCTTGGCCCATGCTTGACTGATCAATGTTACAAAACTCCTAGCACTTCTGATAAATTCCCCAAGAGCATTCCACTGCACTATATAGCTCAGCCCAAAGTTGTTCAGCTCAAGCTTTATGGATCAGCAAACCTAGCTTCCAATTAAGTGCCCTATTTCCTATGCAAGCCTGCTGTCAGAATGGACTCAGCTTTACTTGCTCCACGGGCTGGAAAACCCACCATTCTGACTCATGGTCTGGCTCCTGGTTCTGCTATTGCAATTCCTTTGGCCCTCGACAGCCACCTGTCCGATGGATAAGCCTTCTGTCTCTCAATTAAGGAGGTTCAATGCATAGGAATCTTTTCTTTCGATGGTGCTAAGATACTGCCATCCCCTGCTTGAGATGATTCATTCTAAACCCAGCAGGAGGGGAAACTTTTCCCGTCCCCAGGTAAGTATTCCAATTCTTTACAATCACAATTAACCCTGTGAACAACCACTAACAACTCAATCATGTAATCTGTTAGCATCTTCCTCCCATCTTTTCTGAGCCAAACGCATCAGAAAAAGATGAAATAGTCCTCATCTATATGGTCCCAGTCAGTCATTTAGTAGGAGTAATGAGCATTATGGTTAGACAAGCGACAGTAAGTATTTCACTGCTCTGCGCCGAGTGATCAGTTTTCATAACCCTTTTCAGATCTAGATGTATTGCATTTTCATGAGATGAGGCCCTTTCAGATCCCAAGGCCGTAACATTGAAGGAGAAGAAAGCCTTCCAATCCTCCGCCCGAGTTACTGGTGGGATCCAACCGCTGACTTTGCAAGAGCAACCCGATGTATAATCCAATCGGCCACCAGAGTTCAGTATTTAGTCGACTTGGTTTTAGTGAATTTCCCATTTGCATAACACTTTGAAAAATCTTATCCAAATGTTTTCAAGCTTGTTGTTTTTAATTACTCTCACTGTATGTCTCTGCGATCTTTTCACCTTCCTCTATCCCAAATTAATTGCACTTAAACGGAGGGCGCTGTCATGTGTTATGAGTTGGATCGCTAACCTCAAGGTCAGCCAGTTGAACGACCAGCCACTCCTGGAGACAGATCAAGATGTCTGCTCCTATCTAGATTCACAGCCCGAGAAGCTCAGTGCGGCAGTGCTGCCCCCTTCTACGGGTCACAAGGAGTTGGAAAAGGCTCAACAGCAATGAGATTTGTTGGTTTTGACTTTACAGAGAGTTGGATGGGCAGTCCCTGGATGTAAAGCTCTCGGACAGTAGTCGCACACCCAGGCCGTCAGTTTAAAATACTAGGAAACTTGCCATTTCAGAACCATTCATAATGGCTATAGTTTACGGGACCCGTCTACTCCATCAGGAATTACAGTCTCAGAACCCCACAGCGGTAGTTTTACCCTGTCCTATAGGGTCGCCACGAGTTGGAATTGACTTGATGGCAGCGAGTTTGTATTTTGGAGGCAGCGTAAGGGAGGAAAATTGGAAGTGCCACCATACAAGCCTTCAAATTTTCAATTACAGCCATCCACCGACCAGCTGCAGTAAGTCAAAAACCTCATTCAGTACAGGAGGGCTTCCTGATGGCTCATTCTAGCTTACCCCCTACGGACAATGTGCATTTCCCACCCCACATAAACTGAATTAAAATCTACATTTAACTAGGTCCCCAAGTGATTTTTTTTACCATGACTTTTATTTTTTAAAATCATTTTATTGGGGGCTTGTATAATTCTTATCACAATCCATACATCCATCCATTGTGTCAAGTACATTTGTACATTTGTTGCCATTATCATTCTCAAAACATTTACTTTCTACTTGAGCCCTTGGTATCAGCTCCTCATTTTCCCCCCTCCCTCCACACTACCCCCAAGTGATTCTTATGTCTATAGAAATGCAGATTCTGATTCAGTGTATCTGGAGTGGAAATGCAAACTCTGGTGGCATGGTCAAACTGGAATAAACAGGTTTAAAGCTCTGTGGTAAAGCTGTGTGCCCTTCCATCTGTGCTTGCACACCGATAGTCATAGATTAAGATGTATAAGATGGCTTCAAAAAGTTTCTGGAAAAACAGATTTTTGTGTGAACTATTTTGAAACCTTCTTGTATATATGTTGTTCTTGTTGCTAGGTATTGTTCAGTCAGCTTTACACTCATAATTACTCCTCCATGAAAGAGTAAACTGTCCCATAGGTATTTCTAAATTGTCATTCTTATGAGAACAGAGAACCAGATGTTTCCTCCTGCTGATGGATTCAAATGCAAACTTTTTAGTTATCAGACAGAGGCTTAACCACTGTTTCTCCAGCTCTCTTAATACATACAGGTAAGTGGGTTTCCAAAAGTTTGTGGGAAGATCCATTACATATTCACACACATGCATACAAACACTCACATATGCAAGGATAATAAAAATATTGCTTTTAAATTGTAGCCACCTTTATAAAACAAAAATATCAAATTCAAAAGATGAAGCCATTATTTTCTCAGCATATCTTCCACCTGGAGATACATTAATATTTTTTAAGGAAACGGTTCCATCCCTCTAATCCTTCTCTGAGAGTTATGTGCACTTTGATTTACATGCCAAACAGCAAGTTTTTTTTAGCATTTACATGGGACTCAAATCACATAACTTTGAAATCATCTTAGAGTTTAGAGAACAGAAAAAGTCTTGGGATGAGATCGGGGCCTTAGGATTATAGGGTGATGTTTCCCGATGCAATTTCTGCAGCACAGCTCTTGTCCTTGAAGAATGAGCTCATTCTTTGGTCATGATTACACACAAAAACTCCTATGCACTATATATATTTTTGGTCTTTATCTCACTACTGTAATTTTCTATTTTCTTGTACTTACCTCCTAAAAAGTGACTGTGGTTATATTGTCTTATTTATTTGAGAATCTATCAAGTTTACTATTGTGAAATCTCACCCAGTCACCAACAACATTTTAGCTGACTTAATCACCTGGGAATTAACTGTAGATTCCTTCTAAAGACAACTGCCTTGATTGGGGTGGTAGTTACATAATCTGGTGTCAATTTGAGACTATTCAGAGTGAAGGAGTAGAGCTTATTCTGTCAATTAGGTCGCAGCTTGATGACCTCATTTGGAGGCACTTCAGAGATAAATAGCTCACTGGAGGCCATATACACTTTCTCTCTGCTTCATCTTGCTGCTGAAAAGACACAGAGCACTAAGCTGATAAAACCACAGCCTGCAGATGGAGGAGCCACATGGAGACCAATAACAACCCTGAGATGCTTCCACCGCCATTGGATCCACAAAACTTCCCACCCTCTGGCCTGTGATCTTCCTGCATTCGGCGTCATTGCATGTGTTGTGTAAGTCTGAAGAACAATTTGTAGATTTGTATCAGACATATGGACTAATATCAGACTTAAGTCTGGACTGAGCTGGGATATTTTCATAATGTAAAATTACTCTTTATATAAAGCTCTTTCTTATACACATATGAGTGTCTCTGGATTTGTTTCAGTAGTCAATCCAGATTAACACAATTGGAATTATTTTTCTTTCAAAAATTGTAAAAGACTAAGGTGAGTCAACTACTGAGAAAAATTTTCTGCACAGTCATTCACTGCTCACCGAGAAAATTTTAAGCACATTTCATTTGCAATAAATATGTGCATGCATGGACCATAATAGCAGTACTCTTTACTTACCCTCATATTAAAACAGAGCGCTTCAAAAAGTATGAGGGAACATAGATTTGAAAGACAATGGACATTTCCTGTAAACTATTTTAGGATTCTGCATACAGCTGCTCCAACTGGGCAATACTAAGCAACTTTTTGAATTTTCCTTTCCGTTTCACCTACACCTAATTCTGACTTCAAAATGCTGCACCAGTATAAGTTTAACAGGTATTTCCGATGACATTGGGAAAAAAACAGAGAGAGAGAGAGCGAGCAATATTTCATTTCTACACTGAGTCCTCACCTCTCATTGCCCAATAATATACCAATCTCTCTCTTTTTTATTCCCCTCATTGAATGTACACCACTTTCAGGTGTCAAGTGCTACAATATTTTTATAATTGGTTTTGGAGTTTTTCACACAGCACAAAACCACAATTACTAATGAATTGTCTTATTATTTTATGTTACAGTCTTGACTGGTGCTCATTAGCCAGTCATATAGGGATTTGTCTTAGTTTGTGATCTATTTAGCATGGTGCAAGTTGCATGTTGGAGCGATAATTAATCTTTAAACTTTGCGATCAATAGAAGAGTGAAAGAGCAGGAGAAGGGCCTGCCTTGCCTGTATGAATGCTCCTTAGGATTTCCAAATGACATTTCACTGCCGGTCTGTTTTTACCCTCAGACACAGGCAGTTCAAAGAAGAGTTGTTTTATCTAAATTAACTCAACAACACACAGAAAGAATGTTACTGCAGACAGAGGCAAAGTGGACTTTGACTAACAATCAACTTACTCTCATATACATACTAGATTTAGCATTATTTATCTGTGTGTATTCTATATGTTTGCATATGTAATATTACTGCTTAAGAAATTTTTGGTATCTCTGTTTATTTTGAATATATATTGGATTTTAAGATCTGTTTGTAGTAACTAAAATATTATTAATTGTCCTTGACCTATTGCTATTGATTATATTGGATACTTAATAAGAATATATATTAATAGGTTATATTTAAAAGTTATTTTACTTGTATTAATTAATGTGAGGTTCCTTTAACATTTATGTTACTATTTTTAATACATTACCTCGCAAAATTTTTGAGGATTTGTGAATTCATAAGGCTCTCAGATACATATTTGGTTTTGAGTATTAAAGGAAACCTTGAGTAAATATGTTCTACATTCTATGAGAATGAATGAATTGCCCATTTCAGAGAAATGAGCCACTGAAAACCTAATGGAGAGCATAGACACGTTGTCAGATACTAAAAACCTCATGTATAGAAACAAAATATAATGAGCTCTATTGAAAGAATGTAAGATCCGCAGAACAGAAGGCACTCAAAATATGACTGATGGAGGGTTGCCTTCTATAAGAAGAGTCCACCGTCACAATGTGGATGGAGTAACACCTCCTGGAGCAAAGCCATTGCCCCTTCATTTGCCGATAGAGCGCTAGTCAAATGAGAAGAGAACAGCTGCAAACATCTATAAATAATCGTAATTCAGAAAGTACCAAGTGTGAATCTAGGAAAATTAGAAGACGCAAAATTGAAATAGCACACGCAAAGATCACTATCCTGGGTGTTAATAAGCTGAAATGGACTGGTTTGGCCATTTTAATGAAAATACTTTATGGTTTACGAGCCAGGAATGGTAGATTCAAGAGAAATCACATAGCATTCATCATAGAAAATAACCTTTCGAGATCTAGTAGGAAATGCAATGCTGTCTGTGATAGGATAATATCTCTCTCTATATAGATATTATTTCCAGGTCTAAAAATCCAGTGACTACAACTATAATTCGAATTTATGCATCAACCATTAAAACTCCTGATGCAGAAATGAAAGATTTTATCAAGCTCTTCAGTTTAAAATTGAGCAAACATGCAATTGAGATTCAGTGTAAATCATTAGTGATTGGAATAACAAAAGTAGAAACAAAGGGGAAGGCTCAGTAGTGGGAAAATCTGGCCTACCTTATAGAAAGGAAGCTGGAGCTCATGAGAGCATTTTGCAAGACCAACAATTTGCTCATTGCAAGCACCTTTTTTCCCCAACAACAACAAAAGAGACAAAAATATACATGAACTTTTCCAGATGAATACAAAGAAATAAAATCGAATATATATCTGCAGGAAGAGATGATAAAGGAAAATATTAGTAACTCAATATTAGTAGGCAAAACAGGGAACAGATCATCAGTTTCGCATATGTAAGTGCAGGTTGAAATTGAAGAAAATTAAAACAAGTCCATGATAGCCAAAATATGACCTTAAGTATATTTCACTTGATCTTAGCCAAAAGGCCAAGAAGCGATTACCTTAAGCATATTCCACCTGAGTTTTGAGAACATCTCAAAAACAGATTTGATGCATTGAACAGAACACCGATGTCAGAAGACCCCATGAGTGTGGGGAGATGTCCAGAAAAATCACACATGACGACAACAAAAGGTCATTAAGCAGACATAAATGACCAAAGTGTATGTAACAAGAGACTCTAAAAGTTACTCTAATTTGTGTGTAAGGCAAATGGAAGCAATGAAGAAGTAAAAGAACTGAACAGAACACTTCAAGGGCAGTTCAAAAACGTAAAATATTATATTGAATGCACAATTACCTATAATTGGAAACATGAAGACTATGCACACAGAAGATCTTGCACTAAAAGACCTGAAGACAAGCTTCAACTCTTGAATCGAAGTATTTAAAGATTCTACAGGCAAAATATTGAATGATACAGGAAGCATCAAAAGAAGATGCTAAAATAGGCATCAGCAGATACATAACAAACAAACATATGGTTGAGAATGAGGGGGGTGGGAGCAGAGACCCAAAGCCCATCTGTAGACAGTGGAACAATCTCCCCTCAGAGGGCCACAGGGAGGGGATGAGTCACCAGGGTGCAGTGAAGCATCATTGAAACACACTATATCCCTCTGGTTCCTTGAGGCTGCCTCACCCCCAGGGCTGCTTCTCAATTCAGACTAGGCTGGAACATGTACACAGGTATAGATAAGAGAGGGGCGCACATGACACACAGAATCCAGGAACAGGTGTGGGAATAGTGATACCAGAAGGGTAGGGGGATGAGAAGGAGAGGAAGAGAGAAAGGGGGAACCGATCGTAGTGCTTGGCACATAACCATACAGCCCTCTCCAGGGGGAAGAACTATAGAAAACGCAGGGAAAGGGCGACAGCAGTCAGTGTGAGAAATGAACATAATAACAATGTACAATCCATCGGGGCTTATGAGGGTGGGCGGGGGAAGGGGGGGGAAGAGGACCTGATACTGAGGGCTCAATAGAAAGTCAATGTCTAGAAGAGAATGAGGGCAACATATGTACAAACATGCCTGATTCAACTGATGTATGGATTGTAATAAGAGTTGTATGAGCCCCCAATAAAATGATTTAAAATAAATGAATAAATAAAAGAAGATGGGAAAAATACAGTCACTGTACAAAGAACTCGTTGACAAACAACCATTTCAAGAAGTTGCCTATGAGCAAGAACCACTGAAGAATACGACCAAGGTGCACTGAAAGCTTTAGTCTAAATTAAGGCTCCAGGAGTTGATAGAATACTAATGTGTTTCAACATACTGATAAAGTACTGGAAGTACTCACTTGTTTATGACAAGAAATTTGGAAAAAAAGTTATTGGCCAACAGACTGGAGGAGGTCTGAATTTGCATCCATTTAGAAGAAAGGTGACCCAACATAGTGCAGATACTGTAAAGCAATGTCATTGATATCACATGCAACTAAAATATCAACGATGTCATTGATATCACATGCAACTATAATATCAACAATGTCGTTGATATCACATGCAACTAAAATATAGCTGAAAACCATGCAACAATTGTAGCAAATAATGGGAAGGGAGCTGCCAGGGGTTCCAGTGAGACTCAGTAGAGGGCACAGAACAAGGAATATAATCATGATGTGAGATGGGTCTATCTGAAAGCATATCTGAAAGGATTTCAGATTTTATCTGAAAATTCCATAAATATATTCACTTGTATTTTTTTTACTCTGCCAAGACATTGGCCATGTGAATTATAACAAATTATGGTTAACTTTGAGGAGTTTCAGAATTCCAGAATTCCACATCATAATCATGTGGAGCCTCAACATGGATCAAGAGGCCACATAAGGGAATTTGCATGGTTTACAATTAGGAAAGGTGTTTAACAGGGTTGTATCCTCTCATCACACTTTCCAAACTCTATACTGAGCAAATAATAAGGAGGAATTCGGCATCAGGATTGGAGGAGGGCTTGTTAACAGTCTGTTAGATGCAGATGACACCACCTCACTTGTTGAAAGTGCAGAGGACTTGAAGTGCTTGGTGATGAAGTATGGATCACAACTCCATGTAAAGAAATCCAAAATCCAAACAACTGGTAAGTAACATCATGAAAAATAGAGAGCAGAGTAGAAAGGTTCTTTCCAAAACATTGCAGTTGTCAAGGATTTGGTCATGTTTGTCTCTATGATTAACACTCATGGAAGCAGCAGTCAAGAGATCAAACTATGCATTTTATGGGGAAATATGCTGCATAAGATCTCTTTAGAATATTGAAAAGTAAGGATGTTACTCTGAGGACAGTATTTTCAGTCACCACATATGCATGTGACAGTTGGACATCAAATAAGGAAGATGAAAGAAGAATTGATGCATTTGAATTGTTGTCCTGGCTAAAAATGTGAAGCACTATGAACGACCAAAGAACAAACAAATCTATTTTTGGAGGAAGTACCAGAATGGTCCTGAGAGGCAAAGATGAAGAGACTTCATCCCACTGACTCTGGGGATACTGTCAGGAAAGACAAGTACCTGGAGACTGACTTCAAACTTGGCAAAGTAAGGGACACTGAAAAAGAGAAAAACCTTCAAAAAGATGGGTGACACAGTGGCTGCCTCCTTGGGTTCAAACTAAGAACAACTGTGAAGATGGCGCACAACCAGGTGATGTTTTGTTCTGTGGTCACTATGAGTTGGAACCTACTGATGACACCTAACACTTTCAGCAACAAGAACAGCAACAAAGCGAGCATGATCCTGGACAATTCTTTCATGTTTTTAGAAAATAGATAGGCATTTTATACGTTAGATAAACAAAACATTAAAAACAAATGGTATGTATGTTATTCGTATGATATAAAGGTGCAAAATATAATTATAAAGATAAAAATGATGTATTTGACACATATGCTGTCATATTGAATATCTAATGATTCTTCTTCAGTTTAAGTACTTATTCAGTCAATATGGACTAAATCTCTCTTGTTTTTCTATGGTACCAAGAGGGGTGAATTGAATGCCATTTAAACCTAATATTAAAATTAAATCAAAGTAATAATTATAGATAAAAATACGTAGTACTTATAAACAAAAATAAAATTTTGCTATAGAGGGGATTACAATGTGGTTAAAATAAGAGAAACATTTCTATAAGGGAAATGTTTAAATCATATTTAAAATAGCAGTGCTGGACAACAAGTACCACCTGGGACTTGCTGGAATAAGATCAAGCCTGTAGTGAAATCTATTTTTCCATATTTAGAGAATTTTTAGATGAATTCTTATTGTGACTGTTGAAGAAAATGATATCTGTAGGAACCACAGAAAAAGTTAGATTAATGTGAAAGAGCAGAGAAACCAAGATCAATCACACAATGAAAGAAGACTCAGGAGAGAAAAAAAGTTGAGCTAAATTAGCACATCAAAAATGCATGTTAAATACTGTATTTCCTGTGTAGAATAAGAAAAAACAAGTGAGATTGTACTGCACTAATTAGTGCAGATCAGTATTAACATTTAGAACTCGCACCCTAGCAATTTGTCGCATTTTGTATAAATTACTCTCCCTCCTGACCTCCCTAGGTGTACAAACTGTGTGTCCTATGAAAAATGGAGTCCAGGCCCTCCTGTCATTTTCACTGTATTGCTGCATATCTATTCTGGGCAAGGAGAGCCTGCCAAATCAGCAAGAACTTTGAGTTTATGTGAAAAAGATATGTGGAAGCGAGGAAGGAAGGACAAGTGGGCTGTGTAATCAGTCTGAACACTCCCAACATTTCTAGAGTGGCTGGAAGCACCCTGAGATGAAATTAAAAACTGGGAAAAGGGCTTTCAGCAAAATTATTGTTCATAGTAAAGACAGGATCGCTTTTTTACAAAATTTCTCTTAGTGCAATGAAAATAAAGAATTTGGGTGTGATTTTGATTTTTCAGAATATGGTAATTATTTGATTAATAAAGATGTAGTTCTTGGAAGAAAAAAACGACCAACTCCTGAGTTAAAGAATTTTCATTTTAGTACATCTTCATTTCAGATAGAGACTATTTTTAAAATTCATATTTTTATTTTTTCTGATCCATACACTATATGAGCTATGTAAGTTAATTTTGAGGTACTGGTTAAATAAAATTAAAGGGAAAAAGGAATAAGATATAAAACTATAAACAGGATTTTATCATTAAAAGTACATACTAAATAGCCCCGACATGATAGCCAATTACTTTCATCCATAATAATTATAAAACAATTACACTAAATGCATATATTTTCTCACTATAGTGAAGCAGGCATAGCAGAGCTTTCGTCAATTCAACAACCTCTGATTGTCTAATCCAGTGGCGTTGACTACAGTCTTCATGTCATCCAGCCAACAGCTGGAAGAAGCTTCGGGAATGTTTTATTTAAATTGATCAGTAATGATTAAGCGTAATATAGCAGACCAACCATAGAGTACGTATTAGGCTGCAAACTGCAATATTAGTTCAAGCCCACCAGCGGATCTGCTGCAGAAACATGGGCCTATCCAGTTTCGTAAAGATGTGCAGTCTTAGAAAGGTCACAAAGGAGTGCTGGGTGGAACCAACTGAGGGTTGTGTTTTGGGTTCGTTTGCTCTTTGTCATTGTTGTTATCAATTGTTTCAATAAATTAAGACCACTAATACTTTGAGGAACACAACTTCGAAGAACTCCATACTCAAGTTATTTATTAAAACACAATCTTTCATATGAAAGTGCTAGAGAATGTTATCTTTAAAATAGTTAAAGTATGCTCAGGTTTGTCCTACATAAACTTATTTAGAGCATTGCAAGGTAGTCATGGCAAGGCATGTAAGGTAGACATCCCCTACAATTATCAGTAGAAAAATCAGAATGAACAATGACAATATTAGTTCACAGGTAGCCCAGATTTTAGACCTCAGGTTTTACCTTTAGTAAATGTTCACAGGGCAGATCCTTGCCTTGACCTTCAATGTATTTTCAGGGTTAGAAAACTTTCTAATCAGATATCTCTAATTATTAAAGAGCATTATTGAAAAATATATTTATATTATATATAAAATTTATATTATATTATTTATATTTATATTATTATAAGTGACTCATGCATTAGTGTTTGAGAGGTATATAAAAACCACCTAACAGTTCTTATATATTATAGAAGTATACATAATAATCACTTATAAATACATATTTTAAGAACATGGCAAAATGAGGTGTGATATAAGAGAGACAGAAGCAATAACAACAGAGTGCATATGTGATCCATAAGCTATATTAAACGTAACTATGTAGGTCATAGACAATAGTCCATGTGACACCCTAACAAGGAATAGGTGTTTTCTAAACCCAGTTCTTCAAAACGGAGGAAAACAAACGTGTCACTGACATAGTGGATCTCATCCTATACATTGAAATCAAAGTCAGTGAGAAGCAAATATATTTCTTGATATATTGTATACAATGCATAATAATACTGCCTAATATTGCTATAGGCCATTGCAGTTGGGTCGATTTTAACTCAGAGAGCCAAATACATGAGTTAGAATTGTCCCCGTAGTTTCCAAGACTGCAAATCTTTACAAAGGCAGATTGCTGCATCTTTTCTCCCGTGGAGTGGCTGGTGGGTCTGGTCCACTGACCTTTTGGTTAACAGCAAGTGCTCAATCATTGTGCCACCTGTACTCTCTCCCACTAAAACAAAAACACTAAATTTTTTGGTCTACTTTTAACTTTTTCCCTTTTATTATACCTTTATACTGAAAATCATACAACTCCATTATTGCATATTAAAGTCATTTACTGAAGAAAATATTCTAAAACCTCCCAATAAAATGGTATCATTCTATGCATATTCTATCCTCAGAAAACATTTCCCTAATATTTATCTAGTTATATATTTAAATATTTGTATGTTCACCTACTGATCATTGGTTGTCTTGAAGCATTTTAAAAACTTTTTTGTTTGGTAGCATTTTCATCCAAACTTTCATTAGTTACATCATTTTTTTTCACTTCTCTGTTTGACATTAGAAATTTTAATCTATAATTGGTTTCCTCCTTTCAGATAAAGCTATCCTCTCTTTATACATAAATGCACTTCAAATGACCAATTAAATTAAGAACTCACTCTGGGAAATTGGGTGGAACTTTTATATTGTGTGGGAGGTTAATATCATGTCCTTGTTGAGAAAATGTCAGAGTTGAGCACATTCTGTTACAACTCTTATTTTGGTCATCAGCTCAGCATGCAAACCCAGGTTTTACTAATGAATATCTGCAGGTGATGGGCAAAAGAACATTGGCATCAGGACAGAAAAGAGCAAAATTCAGCTGCTGCCTGGCATTAAGACAATGCTATCTGCTATTTAAGGGGAATGGGGTGATAAAGCATAATGAATCATTTACTCATTCAAATATATTTACTTAATACTTATAGACACGAGGGAACTGTTTAGCCTGTTAATTCTAGTTCTAACAAAATATCTGTGAATATCAGTTGTAAACTGTCTATAAGTTCAAACTTAAGGAGACCCTTAGAGATCATTCAGCTTCATCTTTTCCTAAGCTATTGAACAGCAGGCATTGAAACGTCTCCAGTGATAGCTCTTAATAAGAAATAAAAAGTGTTCAATTAGTTTTGTCTTTTAGGTTACACCCATCTTGCTTAAAAGTCACTCACTTTCTAAGTCTTTGTTTTATTTTCTTATTGTCTTATTAGAATTTTTACAACATATTTTCAATTTACTTTTATCTTTGATATTTCTGAATACTCTTACTTAAGGGTGTGTTTCATACTCTCCCTTCGTGACGCTATTTACTATGATTTAAACTCTATGCCCTCTCCTTTTGAATTCCACAGTAAAAGCACCGTTACTCTCACCAGGACAAACCCTGGTTATGCTTTGGGTTGTTAACTCCAAGGTCCATGGTTTGAAACCACTTGCAGGCTCTTCTGAAGAAAGGCAAAGCTTTCTGTTTATGTAAAGAGTTACAGTCTCAGAAGTGAACAGGCAAGTTCTATCCTGCCTGATAGAGTCATAAGAGTAGCAATTGACTTGATGGCGATGAGTCTGATTGTTTTGAGTTAGACACTGGATAGGTTTTTGCACAATATATTTCTTTTTGAATGATCAACCATATATTCTAATATTAGAAGATATTGTTTTATATAAAAAGTTTTATAAAATCCATTTATATTATGAATGATTATGGCCAAATTAAACTCCTTTATTGAAATTGATGTGAGGTTTTAGTCAATCATTCTTCACTGTGCCTAATAACCAACAATACTAACAAGTAGGTATAGAATATACATTGTTCCTTCTCAGAATTAAATGTTACAGCCAGACATACGATTTTTTGCAATTAATGTAAGTGGGTTCTGTATTCAAAAATATGGGTTAGAAAGAGATGGCAACATTGATCTAAATGAGAGCTTATTAAGAGAGTTGGCACAGTTCTTATGTCTGTCAGTCTGGGTTAAGTGAAATTCCAGCATTTGAAAGTAATGGCTAAAGCGGGGAAAATAGACTAACAGAGGACATGCATGCAAACTGTTGAACTAGAAATCTAAAAGCAATTAATTTAACTATGTTGATTATTCATACAATAACTATGTTTTCTTGTTCAAGAATCATCTAGAGTTAATCTAATGCACCTCATATTTTGCATTTACAAGTGATCATTTGCATTCACTTTATCTGGCATTTATTCTTGCTCTTTTGTGGAAATGTTGACTTTTCTGAGCACTTAATCAAAAATCAAATTAATTAGGAGACACTTCTACAAATTATAAAAGTAGTCCCATTTGTTTTTCTTATTTGTTTGTTTTATCTTTGGCAAAATATTATCTTCTATTAGCCATGAACAATTTTCTAAATGTCTTTGGCTGAGTTGGCTTGAGAATATATAAGCTATTGGCATAACAATTGTATTTTCTGGAGAAATGAACATATGAAGGAATAGGAAGACTTAGAAAAGAAGAAACAGAATACAAAAGAAAATGGAAAACAGAGGCCTGACAAACATTATTACTGAGCACATGGTAAGCAGTACTAGCATGGGGCAGCTTATAGATTAGGACTCATAATTCCAGCGCATACTATCTAGACTTAATACAACTCGGCATCTCTGAATACAACAAAGGTTATCTTAGCAAAAAATATATCACAGAATTATTTTGTCTAATTCTCATTTATACTATTTGGTGAAATACTCAACTATGTGTGTATTGAGCAATCTTGAGATATAACATTTAAAAATATGACTGACTGCATTTACCATCACCTATCAGTCAGTTGTCCTATTGTATGACTCTTTTGTACTACATGCTATTAGAAGCTATGCCATTGTCACCTCAAACACCAGCAGTGAGGTCTGTCGACAGATTCCAGAGGAGCTTCTGGACTAAGCATCACATAATGAAAAGGCTGGCACTGTACTTCTGGAAATTTAGTCAGTGAAAGTGCAATGGCTCACCTCAGAACACTATTGATTTCCTTGTTGTAGTAATGTCTGTCCAAAGGCCTGGTCAATTACTAGAGGGAATCATCATGTTTGGCGAAGTTGAGTGCTAGAGTGTGAGGGAATTCCTCTAAGAAATGGCTTGGAAATAATAACTATAATTATGAACTTAACCTTATAATGCCGAGAGAGACATTTTTGTAACATTAATTAAAACATATCTGGAACCAAAATTATGAAGCCTTTGGAGCTGAGGATGTTGACGAAACTGTCGCACTTTGCTAGTACAAATGCATACCACTGGTCACACATTTTAGCGGCAAAATGCTTGAACAGTGGTGCATGTTTTGACCAATTGTGCATCTGAGGTTAAGTGGTCATTGGCAGTCAGTGCATTTTATAATTTTCAATCTAGTGAAGTTTTAGTGTTAATATTTTTAGTATATTTTCATAAAACTAGTTTTTATGTCAAAGGTATAGTACGCATAAGAATCATATTTATTATATTTTTCCGCTTTTTCAAAATGTAATGACTTCGTTACGTTTGTTTTTTGAATCGACAGTGACAAAAATTACCACAGCATTGATTGTGTTTTGTTTTATGGAAAATGGCTAATTTATTACCTAGATGGAAGCAGTACAGACTCAGACAAAGAACCAGATGCTAATATGGATGGCTGAAATTGATGAATAAAATGTTTATTTTATTTTTAAAAATTGATTTTACAATATGAAATTTTAATTATATTGCTATTCAAACTATTTTGATAACAATATTTATTTTTCCCATGATAGGAAGTGAATATACGCCCGATCATTCTGATTTGGATGAATTAGAAGACCTCATAGTAATGACAATACTAGTGAAGATGAGTTAGAAACTTCAGCTGTTTAAGTTGAACAATCAATTCCAATAACCACAAGGACAAAGCCATCTACATCAAGAATTCAAAGAATTCCTCTTTGGTGGCACATTTCTGGAGATGGTACAGCTCAGCTAGACCTATTCTTGAATGGTTAGGAGAAATAGATTCTTCTGGGGGTAGTAAAACATCCTGTTGAATAGTTTAGACATTTTTTCTCGAAGGATATAATTACTCATGTTGCCAACCAATCAAATATTTTATGCAATCCAGCAAAACCCCAATGAACCTCTTGCACTGAGCAGCCAGGCACTTGAACAATTTGGGGGTACACTGCTCGATTTGATAGATTCGCTAATTGCACTGTACAGAACTCACATCAGATAAAAAATTATCACAAATTATTTTTTCATTTTATAGATGTGACTGTTGTAAACTCTTGGCTATTTTACTGTAGAGACTGTGAGAGTCTTCAGTCACACACACACACACAAAATTCAAAGTCTACAAGAGTTCAAATTGAGTATAACTGAAGTTCTTCTTCTTAAAGGAAAAAAATAATAGATCAACAGAAAGAGGCAGACCTTCTACTAGCTTTACTGATTTTGAATTTGCTAACAAAAGAGAGAAGAGGTCCTGCCACAAGTATCTCTGGAAGAGATACCCATTTGGATGGTCTTCACCATTACCCTGAGGTCACAAATAGAGAAGATGCAAAAACGCAAATTTCAAGAGTGCACCTGTATTTTTCTGCAGGAAATTCAAAGTTAATCTTTGTATCACAAAAGAAAAAAATTGTTTTGTTCAATTTCACACTAACAAATTATAAACAAATAAATTTTGTAATATATTTTATAAATAAAATGTTTCCAGTTTGTTTCTATTTAATAATAAAATAAGATGAAAAATAATATAGAAATGAAGACACATTTTTATTCTTGTATTATGAATCCATGAACGAATATGACAATTTTGTTACATTTAAAAAACATTGCACATTTTATTTTTTCAATATATTTTGGTTGTTATATATATTGATAACTATGAAAGTAAAGAATTAAAAACAAAAAATGTTGTTCCTGAAATTAAAAATACAGTCATTATAGGATTAAATAAAATGGTGATTGTTTCAACAAGCTAATGAAGTGCTAGAAGCATTTAGTAGTTACGTGAGGAAATTAGGAAGACAGCTATTTGTCTGACTGGAAGAGATCTATATGTGAGTCCCTTCATAAAAAAAGATGACCCAAGGGAATGCTCAAGTTATAGAACAGTATCAGCGATATCATGTGCAAGTGAAATTTTGTTAAAGATCATACAGCAATGGTTGCAGCAATATATTGACAGGGAGCTCCCAGAGGTTCAGACTGTATTCAGAAGAGGATTTGGAACAAGGGATGTCATCACTGATGTCAGATGGATTTGGCTGAAAGCAAAACCTATCAGAGAAATGTTTACTTGGGTTTTATTGACTAATCAAGACATTCAACTTTATAGATCATAACAAACTGTAGACAGCCTTGAGAAGAATGGAAATTCTTCATTGCGCCCCATCAGAACATGTACATTGATCCACAGGCAGTTGTGTGACCAGAACAGGAAACACTGCATTGTTTAAAATCAGAGAAGGCATGTGTCAAGGTTGTATCCTTTCACCTTATTTACATACATTCAATCTGACTGTGCAGCAAATCATCAGGGAAGCTGGATTATGTGAAGAAGAATATGGCATCAGGATTTGAGAAATTCATGTTACCAACGTGATAGGCAAGCGACAGAGCCATGCTTGCTGAAAGTGAGAACTTAAACATTTTTATATGAAGATCAAGGATTGCAGCCTTCAGTATGGATTGCAACTCAAAGTAAAGAGCAAACTTCTCACAATTTGGCCAATAGGCAATATGATGATAAATGGAGAAAAGATGAAAGTTGTGAAGGAGTTTGTCTTGCTTGGATGCAGTCAAGGTATATAAAGATCCATTGCATTGGGTCAATGTGCTGCACAGGACCTCTTTATGGTGTTGCAAGTCAAGGATGTTACTTTGCAGACTAAGGTGCACCTGACCCAAGCCATGATAATGTCAATCATATCATATGTATGTGAAAGTTGGACATTGAATAAGAAAGACTAAGAAGAATCAGTGTGTTTGAATTGTGGTGCTGGAGATGAAGGTTGACATGACCATGGACTGCGAAAAGGACAATTGAATCTGTCTTGTAAGCAGTACAATCAGAATCCTACTTAGAGGCCATGATCGTTGTCAGGAGAGTCTCTGGAGAAGGACATCGTGGTTCTTAATGAAGAGGGGCATGAAAAAGAGGAAGGCTCTCAAGGAAATGAAGCGATACAATGACTGGAACAATGGGTTCAGCATGGGAACAATTGTAAAGATGTCTCAGGACCAGTAGTGTTTTGTTCTGCTGAGCACAGGGTCACTATATACAGAAACATCCAGCTGGCACCCAACAACAACAATCAAAACATTTTATTTGCAGCTTCACTCCCAGGTAACTTGTTCAAATTCGCTCAAATCCCTGATGACAATCCCATCTCAAAAAAAAAAAAACAAAAAACAACTTAATATCAAACTGATGAAGCTCAAGCATTATAGCCTTCGGTATGGATCGCAACTCAGCATAAAGAAAATTGAAATCCTCACAACCTGAATCAGTAGCTAACATCATAAAACATTTTCCTGCCCTAATACGTCTATAGAATAAAACCAAACTCTTTTCCATTGAGTTGATTGGAACTCATAGCGGCTCAGGGAATAGGAAAAGTAAATTATATGCTTGGAAAAATGTTACAATTAAAAGCAGCATCAGTTTTCTCTGATGAAATCTATGCAAAATTTTTAACAAGACTTTGTTTTTCTCAGAATGAAGTAAAAAATATGTAAAGCCTCTGTTTTTCATGTGTTTTTCCCTTTATTTTTTTAAAAAGACAAATTATAATGACTGTTAGGATTTTTATTTTAATAAATTTATATTCATTGTAAGAAGAAACTAGCTTTTATATTATAGATAAAATTGATTTGTTTACAACATACATGAGCACAGACTAAAGGCATTTGAATTCTGTTTCATTTATTTGGAAGTAACCAATGGATACCAAACATGCATTAATGCAATTTAATATTAATTTTAGCATCATCGTATAAAAGAAAAAGAAATAGCTCTATTTTTCCCTACTATGATAATTTTTTGTTTTTGCCATCATCATTCTCAACACATCTGCTTTCCACTTGAGCCCCTGGCATCAGCTCCTCATTTTTTCCCCTCATCTCCCCCATTCCCCTTCTCTCATGAACCCTTGATAATTTATAAGCTGTTATTATTTTGTCATCTCATGCCCTATCATAATTTTTAAGGAAGACTTGTTTTGCTTCTCAGAGAGTTAGATATCAAGACTTGACAATTGTGTAGATGGAGTGACTGTATACACCTTGGGCTGCCCTCTTTCCAGGGGAGGCTGAGTCTATTTGACATGTTAGGAAAAAGCACATACTTACTCCCCACCCGCTTTAATGTCTACAGTGTGCTACACCCCGTATCTGGAGGAAAATGCAAAGGGCCTGAAGTTGAGCAGTTGAAAGGGACAGATCAATGAATGAAACAAATTGCATTAGTTTCCCACAGCTGATGTAGGCAATCAAAAACCGCAGACATGTAGTCCCTCACAACCAGCGTCTGTAAGGAAGAAATCCTCTGAAGATCCTTTGTTAAATATTTGCTTGCTTTGTTGTAGCTTCTGGTAGTTGTCAGAAATTCTTGGCTCTCGTGGGCTCACAGATGCAGCACTCCAATATCTGCCTGTTTTCATATGGCTAGTTTATCTCTGTGTGTTGATTTAATTTCCAATTAAATCTTATTTCCAAGTCTTAATTTCCAATCTGTAAAAATATTTTTTCTAGATGTCAAAATTTACTGTAGTTGAGTCGATGCCAACTCAAAGCAACCTTATAGTTCAGGGTATATCTACCCCCTCTAGATTGCTCCTCTTTCCGGGAGTAGAAAGCCTCATCTTTCTCCTGCTGAGCTGCTAGTGGTTTCAAACAGCTGACCTTGTAGTTACCATCCCCAAACTATAATACATGGTTTTGGGGACAGAATTCAGCCTATAGCAAGGTCCTATGACAAAAGACAAAATATACATACAAAAAAAGAGAGTAAAGAGTGGTAACTATAAAACATGACCTTTGAGCTGAGTTTTGAAATATAAATTGTTCCTGACTTGGTCTAATACTATCAGGAAGATAGGATTGCTAAGGATGATCTGAATGTCAAGAAAAATAATTAAATTTTCACTTTAGAGAATCATATATTTCGTTAGGAAGCGTGAAGATAGTGCTAAACAAATCTATAGGATTTCGGGAAAGATGTTTTAGTAAGGCAAAATTTATTTTGCCTAGTGAGGAGATATGTATGAGAAAGATTTTTGGATTATTAAATATGTGCTTATGTGGGGGGTCTGCTTGCTTAAGGGTTTTATTCAAATAAGTGATCATTCTAGCATTATTATTATTATTTAATTTGGAACCCTCCCAAAGGATAGTAACTACCTCTCTCTTTGTGTGTCTAAAACCTTACGAATTAAAGCTAGTAACCAGGTCTACAACCATTCTTTAAAAGTATATTTGATTCCATATTTTAAAAGCTAAATATGCTTTAATATTCTAATATGTGCATATTCTCTCTCCTCTCCCAGTTTCTTAACTAGAATAGCTGAATATACTTAATGTATATTACCAAGAAAATATATTAAATACATACAGTGGTTTAATAAAGCTTAATTGGATTTTATAATTAAATCTTGTTCATTTTTTTGTTTTATGGAGCTAGAATAAAAGTAATAAAATAATAAATTAGCAGACATTCTTGTTAAGAATTGTAGCACATTCCCACAAACTTTATCATTTGAAACAGCACAATTTATAATGCTTTACATTTGTTAGCATTACAAATAAAAATGGAGCAATAAAGATCGATATCCTGTTTAGTAACCTAAAATGTACAGTAATTGGCCACTTAGAGTAGAATAATCATAGTTTACTATGCTGAAAATGATCAATTCAAGAAGAGTAGAATGGCATTCATATTCAAAAAGAATATTTAAGATCTACCTTGTAGCACAATGCAATTTGTAGTAGGATGATATCTATATATCTATAAAGAAATTATCTCAATAAAATTATTACTCAAATTTACACACCAACCACTATTTCAATGAAGTAATTGAATAATTCTGTCTGCTTCATCAATCTGAAATTGATCAAGCATGCAATCAAGAAACTGATCATTACGGGTGATTGGGATGCAAATAATGGAAACAAAGAGAAAGTAACAGTGGTTGGAATATATGAACTTGATGATAGAAATGAAGCCAGTGATTGTATGGGAGAATTTTGCAGGTCCAACTACTTCATGATTGAAAATATTTTTTCTCCCCATAAAATAAATTGTGAATATATACATATACTCAGAGGGAACACACAGGAATTAAATTGACTCTATTTGCTGGAAGGTCATTCAACAGTGGCTGCAGCAGTATACTGACAGAAAGCTGTAAGAATTTTAAGCTTGATTCAGAAGATGACATAGAATGAGGGTCATCACTGCTGACTCAGATGGATTTTGACTAAAAATAGAGAAAAGCAGAAATATTTTTACTTGTGTTTTATTAACTATGCAGTCTGTATGGATCATAACAAGCTATGGATAGTATTGTGAAGAAAGAGAACTCCAGAATATTTCATTGTGCTCTTGTGCAACGTATACATGGACCAAGCGGCAGCCCTCTAACAGATCAAGGGAGTACTGAATAGGTTAAAAAAGGAAAGGTGTATGTCAATGTTGTCTCTTTTCATCACACTTATTCAATCTTTAAACTGAGCAAATAACCCAAGAAGCTGGACTAAATGAAGAACACAACAATAGAATTGGGTAAGGTTTTTAAATAACCTACAACATGCACATAACATGCCTTACTAGTTGAAAGCACAGAGGTATTGAAGCACTTGCTGATAAAGAATGAGGTCCACCAGCTTCAATATGTATTGAATCCCAATGTTAAAAAAAAACCCACAAAAGTCTCACACTGGACTAATAGATAGCATCATGATAAACAGAGAAAAGTTTGAAGTTGTCAAAGATTTCATCTTTCCTGGATTCATAGTCAGTGCTCATGGAAGCAGCAACCAAGAAATGAAATGAGAGTTAGTGGATATGGCTGTTAAAGTTTGCCACGGCCAGCTCCCATTGTGGAAATAGTGTTCAGTCACCAAAAAAAAAAATATGTACAAGTCCATAATCCATATATTGTGATTTGTAGCTAGCCTACCCTGGTTAATCTCATTTTCTTGATTGTATTTTGAATACAATTCCTTTGGCTAACTAAAGGACACTATCAACAGAAGGACCTCATACTCTAAGGACAATTGATAATGTTCTCTACATAAAATGACGGAGATATTTCTAAGATGAACCAGGCACATATAGAAAACACAGATCCAGGAATCAATTTGGGGTTTTCACTTAATTCTAGCTCTAATTTAAGAAAATTTAATTCTTATGACATGCCCCTGTTCAATACTAGCACTCATTAAGGAAGCATGGAAGATCGGGATGCAAAGTGGGGTGAAGAAAAGAGATGGGGCGCTGCTAGCAAAGCAAACAGTATCTGGGGCTTAAGGGCTTGTTTTCAAGCAAGAGGTCTTCTAAGTGAGACATAACTAAACCTACGTGGAGAAGCACACCAAAATGCAGGCTCCAAGGGTTGAAAATAAAATAACCCAAATCCCAAGAAGGGGACCAGAAATTAAAGTGTGACATTCTGGTTTGCAGAAGGTTATGGGAGACAGTAGAAGTGCATCTTACATTTGCAGGAGCTGCACATGGAATTAACCTCTAGTGATTTCCCTCTGAACATAACTGAGGGAAGGGAATAGCCTGGTTATCAGACAGAGCGAACTGGAGAGACAATAATAGGAGATTAAAATGAGATATCTGACTTCAATGGTTAAGACCTTATCTTTTGTTCTCCCTTTAACAAACTTTGTGCTCAGGGTTTTAAATACCTTTGCATTTGTTTGTTTGTTTGTTTTCAAAACTGGGGATTATCTCAGTTTTATTTTGATATTGTTGGTGGCCTTCTTGACCCTTTGTTATGTATTTTTCTATGTAATTTTAGTATATGAAACTGAGAATGGGAGTAGAAAGCCTCTTTATTCCAAAGAGCAGCTGTTCTTGAGGTTCGTGGTATAATATGTAATCATCTGGAGCTATATAGAGGAAACTAGAGTCTCCTAGACCAATAGACAACATCATGATAAATGGAGGCATTATTGAAGTTGTAAAGTATTTCATTTCTCTTGAATCCAAAATCAGCACTAATGAAAGGAACAGTCAATAAATCAAAGAACATGTTGCAATGAACAAAACTGCCACACACGATTTTTTTAACGTGTGAAGAGTCAATTTGATGACTACAGTGTGCTTCTCCTAAGTCATGGTCTTTTTAGTCTCCTCATATGCTTGTTAAAGTTCAAGTATAAATAAGAAGACCATTAAAAACTGCAAAATTGATGCATTTGGATTATAATGTTGGTGAAGAATATTGGAAGTCCTGTGGATATATATATATATATATATATACAGCCAGACTGCTGATGACAATGACAGACTCTTTTCCATGTATTTTGGAAATGTCAGTAAAAATTTCCTGAACTAGACACTGCACTTGATCAGATTCGTGAGGCCAGTGAAAGATGATGATCCGAAATGAGATGGAGTGTACAAAGAGGCTAGAACAGGGGCTAAAGCATAACAGTTGGGAGCACCGTGCGTGATGCGGCCATGTTTCGCCCTGTTGCGGGCAGAGTCACTGAAGAGTTTGAATGGCCTTGAAGGCAGTAACGACAATCCTGAAGGTCAGAAGTCTCACGCAGTCTCCATGCGGTAAAATCAAGGAATCAACAGGGCCGCATTGCAACTAGAAACTCCAGGTGAAATTTTCCTGCCCTCTCTGGATCCTATTATTTATTCCAATTTCTTGATTTACAGTCCTCTCTCATTTTCAAAGCCTGTAAATTATTGTAAATTGGATCACTCTGACATTGATTCTGCTATTATCTCATACTCTGCCTTTTTTTGTCTTTCTCTTTAACTTTTAAGTAAAGTCTCTGAATAGCACCTACTGCTAACCACATGGTTGACAGTTTGAACCTGCTGAGAGCCAGTGCTGAAGAAAAAGCTAGCAATTGTTTCCTAAGAGGTAACAGTCTTGAGGAGTCAATGCGCACATGCTCTGCCACACATGGGGTCATCAAGGATTGAAATCAACCTGATGGTATTTTTTTTGGGGGGGTGATTGCTTTGACCCCATTTATTAATCCTTATTTTGAGGTTAAGGCCAGCTAATTAGTAGCCTTGATTCTATCTGAATGCTTAACTCCTCCTGGCATATCACATCATTTCCGATCGATATTTGGCTATTATTTTTCAAATTTACACATTATCAAGATTACAAAATAGGCAAAATATGATTAAAATAAGTAGGCAAATATTATATTTCCTCAATTGCTTTGCAATAATTTGTCCCTTTAGCTTATGTGTAATGTTTACATGTATGAATGGGCTTCAAACAGATTGTGAGAAAATAGGTTAATAAAGATAAAAATAAATGAAGTGATAATACAAATAAACATAACAATTTTCCATTAAATTTTTGAAGGCCCCTTTATGTTTACATATATGTTATGATTTTATTACATATTATTTAAAAAGGAGTCTTGCTACCATTGTCAGGTAAGCACTGGACTCCTAAGCACAAAGTTGCTGCTTCAGACCCACCGGAAGCTCTGTGAGGGAACGAGGAGCCATGCAGCATTGCTATACATCAAAATTGGCCTGTTGATAATGGATCGGCTTATAAATTATAAATAGAGAAAAGGAAACTCACAATTTATAATATTGACTGTAATATTTATTTGCCATATATCTCTTTGGTGTTTCTCTGATGATAGGCAAAATTGTAAAATGTGAGAACATCAGGAAACTTATCTTTTGCATCATAATAATCTGAAGATGATTTTAAATCTTATTGTAGGTCTCTACTCTGCGATACAATCTTACTACACAAGTTATCGCTCTTCTTTATCTAATTTGAACACCATATATGGTAAATTTAAAAGAACAACATAAACACAAATAATATCATAAATATAAGGGAGTAATATTAGGCTCTTAGACATTGATTATTTTTACACATACCTATTGAAAGTTGGACAATGAATAAGAAAAACGGAAGAGAGAACCGTGCTATTTGAATTGCAGTTTGGTGGGAGAGTAATGACAATATAAGGGACTACTAGAAAAACAGAAAGTAAGAAACACAGGTAGAGCTTGAAGGGAGGATTGCAAGATCTTATCTCAAGTACTTTGGAAATGTTGCCAGGAGAGACCCATCTCTGGAAAAGGACATCATGATTGGGAAGTAGAAAAGTAAAAAAAACAGGAAACTATTTGAGGAGATATATTGGCACCATGGCCACGGTAAGGAGCTCAAATTAAAAAGTTAACATTGAAGATAATGGAGAACTAAAAACTGTTTCCTTCCATGTCCATCAGTTCACTGTGAAACAAAATCAACTTGATGATATAATTACAACAACATTGGTTTGAAACTTTTTACCTCCTAAGTCTACAAGATTCCTTTTTCTATATAACAGTTTTCTTTACCTAGATTTTCTTTATTTATGTTACTATAACTACATCAGTTTCCCTGTGTCTAGTATTGCCTTGTATATCATATTTTACTATTTTGTCAAAATTTCTATTTCCTTATAATTTAGTTAAGTCTATTATAAGTGAAACATAAATTGATTTTGTGTGCTTCAATAGTTTTTTAATCTGGCAATATTTATTTTCTGGTTGGAAAATTCTAAGAATGAATGTGGTGGTAGTGGTGGTGGTGGTGGTGGTGGTGGTGGTGGTGGTGGTAGTGGTGGTGCTAGACTGCCTCCAACATCCCAAGCAGGAAGGAGAATCATCATCATCAACACCCCATGGCTGATTCCGGGGGTCACTACAAGCTCCTTTCCCAACCATTTTACCATTGACTACAATGGAATGGCACACAGAATCCCAGTACCATGCTCATGATTGGGAGGTTTATTGGGGAAATAACAGGATACAATTCAGGATCAGGATCAACTCATAGAAAATTGAAACAATGCAGAATGCAATTTTTAAATCAAGGCATCTTCTTCTTGCCCTTTGTCATTGGACCCTGCTCAAGGTCATCCTGGCAAGTATTAAATAACTTCTTCTGTGTGTCAGGGACCCTAATTTTGTCAAGTTCCTGAGGGTAGCCTGCTCCACCAAGTGCCCTACGGAAAGGTGCTCAGACTTCTTGCTCAGTGGGCCAGGAAGCCGATCACATGTGGTGACACTCTCCTGATTCTTTTTCTTCTGCTTCTTGCTACCATCTCACTTCTTTCATGGTCCCCCCCATCACAGCTCTTTAATTATTCTGTCTTCTGAATCTAGGAGGGTCCCTATAGTGAGGTCTGCATGATGTACTTCATTCTTCTCTCTTGGCGCTCGTGAGTTCCGCCATTCACCTATAGGAGGGCTCATTTTAATTCTAGTGAGATGACCTCTTTGTATAGTTCCACCGCCTCAAAGAGCATGATTTGCATTATTATCAAGGCATCTTATCCCCTTGGTAGACCACAAAAAAATCATTTACATACTTACATTGAGTCCTGTTGTGAGGGTTACAAAGATTATGCTACACAAGCCATATTAAGTCATTAACTAACTGTACTATAAGAGTTAAATCAACTAACATTAAATATAATTATTGATATGTTTGGCATTTAAAAACCATTTTAGGTAGTCTCTGCACGAGTTTTCTTTCTATTTTTTATTATTTCAATTATTTCTCCTCTGTATCACCCTGCTGTTTTTCTGTTGATGAGATGGAATCATGTTTTCTCTTGTCTTAATCCATCTCTCTGACTTTTTAAGACTTTTCTGTGTATAGTCAGTATTCTTCAGTTTCAGAAGAGGTGTCTGTTTGTATTAAATTACTATTTTAGTTGTTATTACACAATTTAACACACACCCCCCATTGACTTCGACACATTTTAAGGCACCCTCTATCTCATTTTTTCTTTATATCTCACTAGACACATATCTGAATTAACTCTGTATTTCTCATTCGGAGAATTTGCTTTCACTTTTTCTCTGTCAGTCTGTCTCGCAGTGCTTCCTTGACCCCTGCGTATTTTGGCAGCCTGGACATTCTGCAGGTCTTAGGTTGGATGATTCTGGTCAGCATAGCCTGCCTCCATGTTGCATGCTGGATAGTCCCTTTATTGATGCTTTCATTTATTATAACTTTCTGCGCACTGCTGAAATCTTCTCTATGCTTCCCCCCACACACATTGTCTTTTAAGGTGATCCTTTTAAAGTATCTTTTAGATAAGCTTGTTTATTTTTTTCATCTCATTTAATACATATTTTAATTCATTTATTATGTTAAAAACACATTTGACTTATTTGTATTGTAGTCAATGTTTGGCAATTTTGTCACGTGCAATTTGGCTCATCTTATTCTACTACTGGTTCTATTTTTTGTTTCCTCTGACTCCCTCTATGTTTGGTTGGTCTAGACTGTAAACACACATTCCTTTACCTGTGAATTTAAGGGTTGGATTCATGATGATGTTCGTTTGTACCAATCACTTTGTTAACTTATATAATGGAATTTCCCTACTCAAGATTTCTTACATTGATGCCAAGTCCCAAGCCACATTTTTTGAATTTGACTGAATTTTTATTTGTACTTTCTCAGGAAGTAGTACTATTTTCTCTTCATAAAGCGAAATCGAAGACAATTTTCTTAATTTCACCCACTCGGGAGTAGGTTTACTTCTAGTTTATTCTTTTATCAAAGGTAAAATCAGTATCTGAAAGTTTCTATTAGACTCCTACTTAGGCTGAAACCCCAAGGTTTTCTCTTATTCATTGCTTACCAGGTGACAGCTGAGAGAGGCGAAAATCAGGAGATGTGGAACATGTCACCAAATTAAATCAGCGTGCCTACTTCCTTCCTTCTCAGCATTAGCAAATCCACTTGGCATTTTGTTTCTGAGACTCTCTTAGTTTTTGCCAGCTAAGCTATGCATATATAATTTTATCCAGCACACTGAGTTGTTTGATTCAGAAATTAGATTAGGATATCTAGCTTCTCTTAATACCAGGAATATAAATTGCTTATATTGCTAATAACAAACGTGTATACAATCATAAAGTATTTTATAAGTAATTTAAAAGTAATTTCCTCAAATTTGTCCTATTCACATACATTCCCCTTTTCAATGATTTCTTCCAAAGGACAAATATATGTGTTACAAGTCTATGTAGATGGTGAAGACTCGTAACAAGAACACAGGACCACTATTTGAAACAACACACCTACCACTCTAAGAGACAGGAAAGAAACCAGAAACCACTGAACTCGTAACGACTGGCCTGAGATCCTTTCTTTTCACTTGCTTGCTTAACTAGACTAGAGTGTGCTAGTTCCTGCTCTTTCCCTGCTGGAATTATCCATAACTGAGCCAAAATGGCATTCATAATCAACTTTTTGAGTATCATTTCAACAAACTGAATTTTTGAATTACAATTTACTTCATGATTTACATGAAAATATCAATACTGGCGAATACTCATATGACCACATCAGATCACAAAATGCAGGAGGATTACATTATCATCCAATTGCTAAATTCTATTAACTGCCAACCACCAAAATCCATGGCCCAGTCAAGTTGGCACATTACTGTGGCCTCATACCTCAGCAACTTTTAATGTTAGATATAGATTATTAATGTACAAAACAGTCATATAGTAGATTATTTTACTATTTTCATAAATGCAATATGTCAGGTAACAAGATAGTTGATAGTGAGGAGTAGGGAAATTCCTGAATGTCCTTCCTAAGGAGACACCTTTAGTCCTGAACTAAAGAAAGAGTACACTGAAGGGTTTAATTACTTGGTCATGGTATGATCAAGTTTGAAACATTAATAAATCACTTGTGACTGAAGGGGCTGAAGAATCAAAAGAGAGTAAAATAAAAACACCCACAGAGTGTTGTTATGGATTAAAGTAAGAAATGAAAGATAAGTATTAATTCCATTTAAACAGCACTAAATAATTTGTGTAAGTAATTGACTAGCAACAGGAGGTGGAGGAAAGAGGGAGTGGTCTAACATAATTATAAGGATTCTAATGTATGTGCCTAAGTAGACAGAGGTATAAAACACTATTCTTAGTAGTTAGAGAATGTTTAGTTAAAAGCCCATCTTTGCTAGTGTTATGAGAAAGTATTAGACCTATAAATAAGAGGAAAATATTTGACTACATTATAATTAAATTTTATTACCTTACAACTTAATTAAAATATAAGTGAACCACATTCCTTCCACGTGATGGATGCTTTCATGATAAAAACAGATAGCCTCTTAAGATATGACAAAATAATAATAATTTATAAATCATCAAGTGTTCATGAAGGGGGGAATAGCGGGAGGGATGGGGAAAAATGAAGAGCTGACACCAGGGGCTCAAGCTGAAAGCAAATGTTTTAAGAATGATGATGGCAACAAATATACAAATGTGCTTGCTTGATACATGGATGTGTGTATGGATTGTGATGAGAGTTGTATGAGCCCCCAATAAAATGATTCAAAAACAACAACAAAACAGGTAGCCTCTTACAATGTACAAGCTACGACAGACTACATGTAGGAATGCCCATTAAACATTTTGTATTTTAAAATGCATATATTTAATGTATCGGAAAGTTTATAGGTAATATTTCAAAACAAAGATTGGATTGATAATGCTTATAAAAGGCAATAATAATGTAAACACTATAAAAAGAGATACTCAACTTATATAAGAATAGACTTCTGGTGGAAATATTTGGAAAGAATCCATCTGAACTCTAGAACTACTGGTAATACAAACTAAAATTTTCAGATTCTAAATATAGGGTATTTTAAAATTATAATAATACAATTAAATTTTAGAAATTTAAAAATATTCTATTAGATAAGACTTATTATTTTAACTGATTTTTTTAAGCTCGATGATTTTTTATTTTTGAAAGCCAAGTTTAAAACGAAAAGAACTATATATTTTAATATGACTAGTGATTATGCTATTGCTTTAAAAAATAAAAATTATATCAGTTTCCAGTGCAAAGGAAAGAAAATTAATGTTAAGTTTTGGTTAATATTCCAAACTCTAAGTAGCAACACTACAAAGGTTTTTTTTTTGTAGATCTGATTCAGATATTGCCTTTGCCGGGAGCACAGTGAAATGGTTTTTTCCTCTCCCATTCTGTGAAGGGTTACCTCTCTTATCCCTCTGGCAGGTCGAAATGTATCCAAAGACTATGTGTGCAATTGGATATTTATACCAACTTTCAATGATTTTCTCTTACAGGGCATAACTACTCTTCTAATAAGAGTATAGCAGGTGTAAGGTTGTAATGGGATTAATGGGAGGAAGACATTTTATTCATGATTTTATGTATTACACCCACATATATTATATACATAGGTACAAGCTTGTGTCCATGACAAATGCACACACACGCTATGTAGGCTGCATCAACGGTCAGACTTATGAAACATTAGGAGGATGGCTTAGGACCACGTAATGCTTCAGTCTGGTGTGCAGAGGGTTGCTATGGGCTGAGCCAACTCAATGGCACTTAGTGACATGACAAAGAATATTGCAAGCACTGAACTGCAAGAAGTTACAGTTCTCCTTGTAATGGAGGATGGAGAAACTTTGTCTCATGTACTTTGGGCATGTTATCAGAAGAGACAAAGCCCTGAAAAAGGACATTATTTCTGGTAGAGGTCAGATAAAGGAAGGAAGACCCTTGACAAGCTGGATTAACGCTGTGGCTGCAACAAAATTCAGAGGGGCAGGTCTACGCTGTCCTATAGGGTCTTTATGAGTCAGAACAGACTCCATGGCTCTGAGTTTGTGTGTTGTATATACACACACATACACATGTATACACATACATATATGTATGCATTGTGTGTGCATATATTACAAATATTAGTATTAAAATTATATGTAATTATAACATATGAATTTCATATAGTTAAACCATTCAGCATATTTTATATTGTTTTATTTTATATATGTGGGTATATGGCTATTATATATATATACTATATGTACATATGATTATATATATATTCCTAGAGGTTGAAATATTAATCAAACCTTAACATTAATTCTCATTCCTTTGTACCTGAAACTTTGAAAATTTAATCACAAGTCATATTATAATTTTTTCACTTTTCATTTTTAACTTGGATTGTCAAAAATATGTAGATATGTGTGTATATATATATCTACATAATGCATATATGACATATGTATTCATGTATAAGCCAAGTTTTTCAGCACAATTTTTTTAGTTTGCATTTATTTTAAATTTTAAATTAATTATTTTTTAATTTGGGGCTCATACAACTCTTATCACAATCGATACATATATCCATTGTGTCAAGCACATTTATACATTTGTTTGCATCATCTTTCTCAAAACATTTGCTTTCTACTTGAGCCCTTAATATCAGCTCCTCATTTTCCCCCTCCCTCTCAGCTGCCTCCTCTCTCATGAACTCTTTATAATTTATAAATTATTATTATTTTTCATATGTTACACTGTCCGATATCTCCCTTTACTCACTTTTCTGTTGTCCATTCCCCAGGGATGGGGGTTATATGTAGATCCTTATAATTGGTTCGCCCTTTTTATCCCACCTTCCCTCCCAGTATTGCCTCTCTCATCACTGGTCCTGAAGGGATCATCCATCCTGGATTCCCTGTGCCTCTGGCTCCCATCTGCACCAGTGTACATCCTCTGGTCCAGCCATATTTGTAAGACAAAATTGGGATCATGTTAGTGGGAGGGAGAATGAATTTAAGAACTGGAGGAAAGTTGTATACTTCATAATTGCTACCCTGCACCCTGACTGGCTCGTCTCCTCCTTGAGACCCTTCTGTAAGGGGTGTCCAGTTGCCTACAGATGGGCTTTGGGTCTCCACTCCTCATTGCCCCCTAATTTACAATGATATGATTTTTTGTTCTTTGATGCCTGATAACTGATCCATTCAACACCTCGTGGCCACACAGGCTGGTATACTTCTTCCATGTGGGCTTTTTTGCTTCTGAGCTAGATGCCAGCTTGTTTATCTTCAAGTCTTTAAGAACCCAGATGCTCTATCTTTTGATAGCCAGCACCATCAGCTTTCTTCACATTTGCTTATGCACACATTTGTCTTCAGCGATTGTGTCAGAAGGTGTCAGCACAATTTGTATGCAGTTTTTATGGTAAAATTAGGTGCCTTGGCTGATATTTGGATTGGCTTATACTCGAGTATATACAGTATATAATCAACTTATTGAAAATATAAAATACTGCTGATTGATTTAGGTATATAAAACATATAAAAATGTAGATGGTGACCTAAGTACTTTGTTTATTGTCTTAAAAATATAATAATGCATTTATATGCAACAGCATACACATTTCCTTGTTAAGTACATTAACTCTCGTTTGAAGAACTCCCATTAGAAACCACTCAGCTGGTAAGTCTACAGATTATATGACACATTATTTTAGATATGTTCAGTTCATAAGCTGTTGCACAAATCATAAAATCTTAAAGATGGTCTTAATATTCTTTGCATGTGGTACAAATATAAATTAGAAAATATATCTTAAATGACATTAAATTTCACTGAGGCTTTATATTTTAATAAATTTTAAATCCTTGAGAAAGGATTTTATCTGATAGCATCACACTTTTTGGACACAGATACTGGATAATCTTTATAGCATTTGATAAAGGCTAATAATGAAGCAAATAGGCAGAAAAGGTGCTAAAGTGCAACCATTCTTAGTATAAAATATATATCCATCAATTAATTTTTTTTAATTATAAATATTTTTGTGCAGGGACCCATCACGTGTGTATATATGACTTCAAAAGTTGTGAAAAATGTAATTAAGGGATAATGAAATTTTTAAAAGCTATGTAAAGTCCCATTATGTATGCATATATATATAGTAGTTTTATTTATATGGAAGAAGTCCTGGTGGTACTGTCAGGTAAAGATTGGTGTGCAAACCACCTTGTCAGTGTTTTAACCCCCAGCTGCTGTGCGGGAGTAAAATTAAACATGTCTGCCCCTGTTGAAAACCAATACCGGTTTGCCATGAGCCAGAATTTACTTGATAGCAGTTGGGTTTTTTTTTTAGTATTTTTGTTTGTTTTTAATTATAAAGATACATGTATATACTATGCATATATGCTTTGCTTAAAGTCTGTGTTACATTGTATAAAATTGAATATTAATTGACTTGTACTTTGTGGTGACCCCATTTTGATATGATCCATATATTTATATAAATTATACTCTCTATCATATTGGCACACAGACATCAGAGTAGCCCCTCTCACAAACTGCTCAGCCTCGCTATTTGGGCGTGGAACTTTGGAGTTTGCATGTTTACACCTGGAACTTGCTGCCTTTGAGCAGTAGATTCCTTTCAGAGCAGCCTCTAGGGAGTCTGGTCAGAATCTTCTCCTGAAGGTTGAGAATACTTAGCATCCACATCCTGGAATCTGCTCCCAGGCCACAACCTGCTAAGTGGCGAGGTAACAGCAATAGTGTTGTATTACAAATGAATGCAGACATTAATGTCTGAAATAATAATTTTCATTTATCATTCTCACAATGTCTGATAAGAAATTTAATAGCCATGCAGGAAGTACTTATCATATAACGTACATAAATTATACAAGTAAATCAGTTAGGACTGTGGTCATCTTAGGTGTGACTTAGGTTGGAGGATGCCCTACCTAGATTAACTCACATACCTGGCAAGTTGATGTTGACTATAGATTCTGGGCTTTTGTTATTCTCATTCTGGTAACTTTACAAAATGGCAACTTATTTCCCTAAGTGTGAGTAATTCAAAAGATAGTAAAGATATAGATAAAGAGAGCTTTAGGTGGAGTTTGTGATGTCTTCCTTTTTTAAAAATCATTTTATTGGGGGCTCATACAATTCTTATCACAATCCATACATACATCCATTGTGTCAAGCACATATGTACATTTGTTGCCATCAACATTTTCAAAACATTTGCCTTCCACTTGAGCCCTTAATATCTGCTGCTTATTTTCTCCCTCCCTCCCCACTCCCCCTACCTCATGAACCCTGCATCATTCATAAATTATCATTATTTTGTCATATGTTACACTTTCCGCTGTCTCCCCCTGCCCCCTTCTCTGCTGTCCATCCCCCAGAGAGGGGTGCTATACATAGATTCTTCTAATCAGTTCCCCCTTTCTACCCCACATTCCCTCCACCCTCCAGGCATCGCCACTCTCACCACTGGTCCTGAAGGAGTCATCTGTCCATGATTCCCTGTGTTTCCAGTTGCTGTCTGTACCAATGTACATCCTCTGGTCTAGCCAGATTTTAAGATAGAATTGGGATCATGATGGTGGGGGGAAGGAAGCATTTAAGAAGTAGAGGAAATTTATATTTTTCATCATTGCTACCCTGCACCCTGACTGGCTCATCTCCTCCCCACAACCCTTCAGTAAAGGGGTGTCTGATTGGCTACCGATGGGCTTTGAGTTTCCACTCTGCACTCACCCTCTTTTACAATGATGTGATTTTTTGTTCCTTGATGTCTGATAACTTGTCCCTTCTGCACCTCGTGGCAGACTGGTGTGCTTCTTCCATGTGGGTTTGATGCTTCTCAGCTAGATGGCCGCTTGTTTACCTTCAAGGCTTTAAGGCCCCAGACGCGATATCTTTTATGTTCCACAGGTTCTCTTCCACTGCACTTTTTTGGACTAGGTCATTAAAAAACCCAAGCAACGTTAAGGAGGAACTATCACTGATTTATCTTGAAAGAGACTTGTCAAAGTTACAGAAGAGCTTCTTAAAAGACACTATTTAGTATGTGATATATGTTTTGGTAGATACTATATGCTTTGGAATTTGTTTATAATACTATGGCTTTTGGGAAATTGTACCATTTAATATATTGGTACTGACGCTTTGATTTTGTAAGGTCCTGCGGAGGGGGTTCGGATTCCTAACAACCTGCGGTAAGACAGAACGAAGCCCTCCCAGGATTCATCTCCTTCTCGTAACCATTGTTAGGTGTTCACCTCGGTTGCAGTCACGGTTCAAGCCATCTAATCAACAGTTTTGTCGTTCATAGATCTGCTGTACAAAGAATCATGTCCTTTTCCCGGGACTGATCTTTCCTGATAATATGTTCAGAGTCAGGTCATCCTTCCTTTAGAGGAGCATTCTGATTATACTTCTTCCCATGCAGATTTGTTTGTTCTTCTGGCAGTCCATGGTACTTTTAATATTGTACCAATGTCATAATTAAAATCCATAATCCAACACCATAATTTAAATGCACTGAATGAGGGATATTACTTCTGTCAATGGTCGAAAGGTCACTGAAAGCAGATAATAACAGAAAGATGTTTACTTGTGGTTTATTGACTATGCTGAGAACTCAGCTGGATGGTCATAACAAACTGTGGAGAGCCTTGAGAAGAATGGAATTTCCAGAACACCTCATTGTGCTCCTGCAGAACTTGCACATGAGTCAAGCGACAGTCATCCAAACAGAATAAGGAAATAGTGCTTACTCTATAGGTGTACAGAACTTGTATATGTCTTCATATGCATATGATACAAACCTAAATTGCTCAATTTCTCCAGATCCAACTCATTTTCCCTCAGATAGGAAATGCAAATATTAATTAGCTTAATAATATTACTAGCATAAAACAAAATTAAGATGCCATGTATTAATTTACACTTTCTTACTGTCTCTGGCATTTAGAAGGAACTTAGGTCTTATCTCATCATTTATATAATAATATATATTTTTTAATGTGAAAGCTAAGATAGTAACAGTTTGTTAAGAAAATAAGTAATAATCTAAAAATCCACTTTGAAATAAAAGAGAAAATTAAAATAATGCATTTAAAAATAAATAGCATAATTTAAACAACATAGTTTTCTTAGAAATATACATATTTACAAATCCTATGCTTGTACTATTTTAGAGCTTATATGATCATTTTATTCATTGCAAAAAGTAGCTTACTCCTGTCAACTAAAGCTTCATGTAAAGCTATGGTCAACGCATGACTGTCTCCACAGAGAGACTATTAGTAATAATATTGATTTTACCTTACAACATAGCTCATCATCATTTTTACATTCCATTTGCTTTCTGTTATAGTAATTGCTCTATTTATTGGGAGAAAAACTTTCCCAACTTTTTGTAATATATTTGTTTTTATGAAGGTACTCATTTTAAATGGCAATAGAATATATTGCAATTTTTCAGGGAGTAAAGAGTTTATACAAATGTATAAACATAATAATAAACAGTTGGTTGACCTACAGATACTTGTGTGTCTTTAAATGATAAAGTTTTAGGAAAACAATATAAAATTTATAATAAATTGAAAATATTGTAGTATTTCCCCTATGTGTCTTCCTGAAAGTGCCAATAGACTTATGGACAATTTCAACAAATTAGATCACATAATCAATATGAACATACAGTATAAATATCAAATAACTATGTTCACATATAACATGCCTATACAAATAATTCACACCGGGATAAGAGCTGCATAACACTCATAGGAAACCAACACATGAGAGGGTTATATCATATGCAACAATAATGTATAATGTATACATTGTTTGAGTACATAGAGTAAGGAACATATACATAACATGATATCAAGTAAGGCCTAATTAATTGCTTGCTCATGTCTTTTCAAAAATGAGCATGGTAGCACTACTTATAAGAGGCTTTGTGCTACTGTTATAAAACAAGGTCCAGCAACATTAATATCTTCTGGGGAAATGTTTAAAATCCTGGCACTCAGGCTCTGACAGAGACCTGAGTCACGGAGAGCAGAACTAACCGGACATGCTTTCACAATGCTCCAGGTGGTTTTGTTGAACCACTACTATATCACGTTTCTGTGCTGATATTAGAATAATTTAAACTCTAAGCTTAGCCTAAACCATATAGACATATAAAATCTGGGATTAGGGACCTGTGTGCTAGAATCCTTACACAAACATCTTCAATATGAATAAGTAAAAAGCTTTGCATTCTGTCTTAAACAAATGCAAGAAAACTATACTCCAATATTATGAAATAGTTCAAGGTTGTAAGTAGTAAGGAAGACATTTCCTACAAGATAATTATTTGTTCTTAGAAGTATTTTCCATCTTAAGATTTTTCTGAAATCTATAAGTAAATGCCCCCTGGCTATTTTCTCAAATATCTTTGACAGATCTCTTGTCTTTATAAATCAAGATTCATTTTAACCTTGATTGACTTCTTTAAATGCCACCATTAAAATGAGTCAAAATGGATCTAGGGATTTGGCCTATCGACAGATTCTCATGGGTACATCTGTGTTACCATGATTTTTCCTTACATTGTTTGCATGCAAACCTCATGTGCATAGTCAAACTGTGCAGTAGAGCAATTTCTGCACAGAGCTGAAGTTCCTAGCCCAAACTTGAAGCGTTCTGTTAATTTCAGAATGATTACCCATTTGCACAGCACACAAACACCTCTGTGGACAATGTGGGCACAGGAGAGGACTTAGCCGCTTTATTTTAGGTGCATGGGAAGCAGCAGCGTAGCTCAGCCAATCATGGATGTGTTGAACAGAGACACAGCTTGAAAGTAAGGAAAAATCAAATTTAAAATTTCCCTCCATTTTATTACCTTTTCGTAATAATCAGTCTGATTCCAAAATTTCTAATTTTTACTGGAACTTGTAAATACTTGATTGCTATTTTTAAAAAATATTTCATTGGGAGCTCTTACATATATCATAACATTCCATCAATCACATAAAACAGTATTGTACAATTGCTACCACAGTCGGTTTCAAAACATTTTCTTTCCTTTTTTTTTTTTAACATAGATGGCATATAATATTTTAAAAATACAATTAAACAATGTACTATTTAAGGTTAAGTATAATATGAGGGGATTTTTTTAAGTGTAGAAAAAACGAATTAAAATATAATGGATCTTGGAGATGTATGTGTAACCTCCTCTCTGGGAGATGGGCAATGGGGAGGCGGGTGAGCGGAGATGCTGGGGAGTGTAAATAGGATATAATAATTATTTATAAACTATCAAGGGACCAGGGGGAAGGGGGAGTGAGGAGGGAGGGGGAGAGGGGAAAAAAGGGAAACCGAGCTGATTCCAGAAACCCAAGTGGAAGGTGAATTATGAGAATGACGAGTGCAACAAATGTATAAGGGTGCTTTGCTCAATTGATGTATGTACAGATTGTTATAAGAGCCTTATGAGCCCCAATAAAAAGATTTATTTATATATATAATGGCATCTTTCCACTTTCTCCAACTTTTAAAAATCATTTTATTAGGGACACATACACCACCCATCTCGATCCACACATACATCAATTGTGTAAAGCACATTTGTACATTCTTTGCCCTCATCATTCTCAAAATTTTGCCCTCCACCCAAGCCCCTGGAATCAGGTCCTCAATTTTCCCCTCCCTTCCCGCTCCCCCCTCCCTCATGAACCCCTGATAATTTATAAATTATTATTTTGTCATATCTGGCTCTGTCCCAAGTCTCCCTTCCCCCACTTTTCTGTTGTATGTCCCTCAGGGAGGAGGTCAAATGCAGGTACTTGAAATAGGCTCCTCCTTTCCAACCCACCTTCCCTGTGCCCTCCCAGTATCGCCACTCACTCCACTTGTCCTGAGGGAATCATCCATCCTGGCTTCCCTGTGTTTCCAGTTCTCATCTGTACCAGTGTACCTCCTCTGGTCTAATCAAGCTTGCAAGGTAGGATTCCAATCATGACAGTGGGGGTGGAGGTGGGGAGGGGAAGTATTTAGGAACTAGAGGAAAATTGTATTTTTGATCGTTGCTACATTTCACCCTGTCTTGTCTCCTCCCCAAGACCCTTATGTAAGGGGATGTCCAGTGGCCTACAAATGGATTTTGGGTCTCCACTCCGCACTCCCCCGCTCATTCATTATGTAATATTTTTGTTCTGATGATGCTTGATACCTGAACCCTTGACATCATGTGATCGCACAGGCTGGTGTGCTTCTTCCATGTGGGCTTTGTTGCTTCTGAGCTAGATGGCCTCTGGTTTACCTTCAAGCCTTTAAGACCCCAGACGCTATATCTTTTGATAGCCAGACATCAACAGCTTTCTTCACCACATTTGCTTATGCACCCATTTGTCTTCAGTGATCATATCAGGAAGGTGAACACAAAATAATAAGATTTTTCTGCTTCTTTGATGCCTGATAACTGATCCCTTCAGACCTCTTGGCCACATAGGCTGGTGTGCTTCTTTCATGTGGGCTTTATTGGTTCTGTGCCAGATGGCCGCTTGTTTACCTTCAAGCCTTTAAGATACCAAACGCTATCTCTTTTGATAGCCGGTGCATCTGATGTCATTTATTTTTCTTAAATTTAACACAATTATCCAATATCTTGGGGAAAGCATAAAAAACACACCCATAAGTTCTGACACTTGTTTAGTCCTTTCCAACTTTCTGACTGTCTCCTCCTTTCTGTTATTTATTGATGTTTTAAATTTTTAAATCCTATTCTTCAAACGATCACCTTCTCTCTCCTTTGTGAAATCACATGCAAAGATGTGTTAGATGAATATGATAAATAGTACAAAGGATCTTCACATGACCAAGAGAAAATAAAAGCTTTACTTATCAGGGGATTTATTTTCTATGATGTACAGTTTATTATTCTTATTTAAAATGTGTTCATATGAGACTCAAAAAGGGTTGTTCGTTTTTATTCCCCCAGGACTCCTGGGATGCCGAACAAGCTAAGGAGTAGACTGGCGTGTTTACATTTTAATCTAAAAGTTATCTTGCAGTAATAGGGTTTTCTTTTTAGGATATTAAAATGCAGTCTTGAGAGCCATGCCTGCAGAGACCACACTGTGCACAGAATGAGCCAAATCATCCCATTACATTCAATTAGGTACGGTAAGAAAGATAAACATAACAAATGAGCCTGAGGAATATGTAAATAGCTTCAAGGATTAAAATATATAGGAGTGAGAAAACTTCTAAATGATAAGGAAGCAAGAGTACTTTGGTAAAGTTTTTTGTTTTCTTTTTAACAAACATTTAATAAAGTAATAATGATGGCAGTCTTTAAATGGTAGGATTATGAAGTCAAACTCTCTGTTTTCCCTAAGTGAGATGAATATCTTTATTGCTATTTAAAAGATTTTTTTCCCATCATTAAGCTTCATTTCATTTAATGAAATATGTTGGATGTTGTATTCCTTGACTCACTCATCCATAGCTTTCGATTTTTCATCACTTTTAAATGTTCAAACTCACTGGTGTCTCGTTGATTCTGACTCACAGCAGGCTTATACTACAAGGTAGAATTTCCTCTTTGGGTTTCTAAGACTTTAAATCTTCACAGGATTAGACACACAGAATGGTTAATGGGTTGAAACAAACTTGTGGTTGGCATTTCAATGTGTAATCCACTATGCTACCTGAGCTCCTTTTTAATCAGAATATATGTGTGTAGCTACATCAGCATAAATGTATATATATCAGTATATATATATTAGTATATATGTGCATGTATATGTGTGTGTACATATATACAGAGAGGGGAGAGAGAGACAGAGAGGGGAATCCTAAAGAACTCTAACTTTAAAGCATACAACCATTTTACCCAAGGACTAGCTAAAGCATCTTAATCAATCTTTAATTATTCTACAATTTATTTCCCTGATTTTTTATAATTGTGGCATCTCTTTGGAAGTTTTCATTTCTTGGTTCTTAAGTTTTGGAATTTCAGCATTTCAAATAGCTAAAAAAAAAAAAACAGCAGGTTTTTGTCAACAATAATGGTGACATGTGGATTCAGAGGTATTGGTTTGAATAAGGGAAAGACCTCCTTAACATTATTACATTTGTTTTTTAATAAGATAATGGGCCTTTATGATTTTAACTGGCATTGCAGTGAAAGTAGTTGCAAAATGTATGTTACACCATCTAGTGTTTGTTTGTTTCGTCAGTGTGTTATCTTTATTTACAAATGGTTGATGACTGTGCTATTCATTTCATGTGTCCACTAGACTAGGTTATTGTGCCATTGTTTATTCAAACTGTTTAGCTTCTACAAAACACTGTGGGGATGCTTTATACATATGATTAACTTTTACAATCAGGTGACTTTAAGCAAAGGAGATCACTCTTGATAATTACATTGTCAATTTCTTTAAAATCGTTATTTTGGTTCTGTTTTTCTGGCAAACACTGATTGATACTTAATTTGGAACCAAGAATGTGGTTGGGGTGGGTTGAATCTGAAAGTTGAGTGTTTTGAATTGGTACTAAGGTTTCTGGAATTTTTAAACTCATTTGATTAAATTTAAAGAGGACAATGGCAGTGCATGGTATGATATGGCAATACCAAAAACAAAAACCAACCTGCTCCTCTGGACTTCTGAAACTGTAACAACTGCAGAAGAAGACCTAGAGTTTCCTCTTCCTTGGGGAGCACCTGGTGTTGTTTGAACTGCTGACCTTGTAGTTATCAGCCTGAGTAACCACTATGCCACCAACACTTCTGACAGGGCTTTAGCGATATGGAAAACACCACTGTTGGTGAGCTGATGTCCACTCATAGTGACAATATCAGGCACAGTAGAGCAACTCCACAAGACTCCCAAGGCTGTAAACACTTCTCTGTTGGGCTCCTGGTGGATTCAAAGGCTAATGTTTTGTTACAAGCTGAGCACATAACCCAGCCCAAATCAACATATACATTTTGAGGAAGCACAATCCAAGCATAATAATGTCTGGAAATAATTTTTTGAAATGAATGAGTACACTGAAAACATTTTTCCCAACTGAGAAAATAATGCATGCTTCCATTCTCTTTGAATGAGATATAGAGTGTTGAAAAATTATTGTTAACTGATAAAGGGTTTATATTCCTATACATATTTTCTCCCTTCAGCTTTCTCCATGTAATAATAGATTCCATTCAATGTGGTAAAACATTTCAAATAATAGAACTCGTGTTTTATTTTTTTAACTAGATATTTATTTCAACCCTGAATAGTCTCTCCTACGGCACCAATTTGGGTTACAAAGTCTCACGATCAGCTTTACAGATACCTGGTTGACAATACTTTCAGGTTCTCTTCTGCATTGAATTTTGTTTATGTTGCCTAGATCACATCTCTCCCTTTGTTTATTATTTTCTTTCAAAAAGGTATGTACTCACAATAGTCTCCTGCACTGCGTGTTTAGCTGATGCATTACTTTAGAATTTTTGTGTAATATTATTCTAATTTTCAGAGATAAGGCATTGTAAAATTTCATATAGACATTTGCATATATCAAGAATGATGAACAAATCCTGTCCTTCACTCAACTCCTATTCTCAAATTATGGCAGATTATAATCCATCACCTCTCGGGGGGAGGCTAAATAGAAGGTAGATCTGGAATAAAACAGGTAACCCTTCTTAGAAGGGTGGTTTTCACTGCCCCCAAGTTGAGAATGACTGAAACTGGCACTAAATGGCCTCCCTCGCTGGGCTTGCTCCTTTGGTCTTTTGTTGTCTCGGTGACCAAATGAACTCAGAATCACTCCCACTGGCCCTTTTAGCCAAAGCAGACAAATAAAACAGTGTGAAATAAATTAGAAGTTGGGTCCAGAAAGATTTGGGCTTATGTAACCCAAACCTAGATCTCTTAGACCTGGAATTGTGAAGGCTTGCCAATACACAATACTACAGCACATATTTTGTGGAATTTAAACTTTAAAACCTTATGTTGACATGTGGAATTTGCATTTGAATTGTCTTTACAGTTGCATATTACGTAATTGGGGAGTTGGGTATAGAAATTTTGAGTGGGAATAATTTTCTCTTTGAAGTTCAAATCATTGATCCATTGTTATGTTAGCTGTATGGTAGAATTCATATTCCTTTTCATGTGAGTTACCTTCAACTTCTACAAGCCTTCAGAAGATGTTCCTTATCTCTGTTTCTCGTAAATGTCTTCATAAGTATTTTCACCCTTTTCGTTCATTTTTCTGCGCATTCAGTAGACCCTTTCAGTTGGGGAAATCCTGAGCTATGCTGACTTGGCTTTCTGTTACTTTATCTAGGTATTCCACTCTTTTAACAGTCTATTACAATCGCTTTTTTTGCTTATGATATTTAAGACATTTTCCATAGCACTTTCTTGTTTTATAATAACTTATTTGAAAGACTGTTATTAGCCTTCCACCAAAGCAGTATTTTTACGTACTGCTATTTTAAAATGTTTACTCTTAAACCCTAATTTTCTACAATTTCTCCAATCTTCTTTTCCATTTTCATTGCAAAGATCCCCTTCTTTGCATTAAGCTAATTGTATAGATATCTGCTAATTACACAATACCCTATTTTGAACATGTGTATTGTTATCATTATTATTATTAAAAATGAGTTGAATAAGTAAACTGAAGCTTTCATTTTTCACCATTTACATTTTAACTTATTTCACTTAACTTCTAAAGAAAGTCCTTCCAAATTCATTCACTCCTCACATTCTTGTGTCTAAACCCTTTCTGAAATTCAACTTTCCTGGAAAACAAAAACAAAAGCCCATAACCTTCATCAGCCTTCTGAGGTTGACTTGGGTAGCTACCTGCTTTTCTGCTTTGGATAGAGATGTAACAGTATAAATGTTGTTAAGGAAATAGTCTCTTAACAAAATGTGAAGAAAAAACTGGGTATTTATTAGGAAATAAATATTAAAAAAACAAACAGACTTCAAATATAACAACAACCATATACAAAAACTAACTCAAGATTGATCAAATACTTAAATATAAAACCTAGAGCTATAAAATATGTCAATGAAAAATAGGAGCAGATTTAGGGAGATGAGATCAATTACCTCATATGGCCCTTGCAGCCGTAATACCTTCTGTGATGTGCTGTAAATTCTAGCCCTAACCCTGTGCTTACAGTGCCATCTTGGAAGGCGTCGTCCTCTGCTATGCTCGTGACAGGAGTAAGCTGGCATGTATTTTGAGTTTCTCCTTTCCTCGAGGTCGTGTTCAGGCCGCCGTCCTCTGTTCCCTGGGGGTATGGATGGAAATAGCGACACGTCTATCCATCTCGCTCCTTTTGTGATCTCCTCATCCTGACGATGCACGTGCAGAAGCAAGGAAATATACTTTGACTCTCCGACACTCTCTTCTGGCTGTGGAGCCAGCATCCATTTGCCTCTTCCTGACCTCGGGTTCTTGGGGCTTGAGTTGTGGCCTGTCATCAGACTTGATTTCAATAGATTTTGCAGTTTTGTGGAGTAGAAAGACTCTCCACACTTAATTCTGAACTTTGGTTGTGGCACACACTAGCGCCCTAAACCACATGAGCCATTGCCTATACACTATGAAGTGTTACAGCAAAGCGCAGAAGCTGGACTGTGAGGCAATATACTAAGAGGGAACAGTGTTTGATATTGCAGATAATGAATCAGTATAGCACTTGGAAACATTAGACTGAGATTAGACAGTAGGAATTTTTCTAAAAGAAATTATATGTATACTAAGTGTCACATGGTAGAGTTTACTACAATGGCAACCAGTCACTGTAAACGATGGGTTTTCTTTGGGGCGGGGGTGTTAGAATAAATCTGATCATGAGAAACCTTTTGTTTTAAATGGGATAAAAATACCCTTGCATTAAAGAAGTTGTTATAGTGTAATCATTATCTGCAGTGAAAAAATCATTGGATACAGAATTGGTGTACACACATCTAACTCTGATGAATCAGTTCATGAGATGCTTATGGAAATGCAGAGTGATGAGGATCTGGCATGACATGCAATTTCTGGTTTCTGTTGTCAACAGTAGCTCCAATAGCAGGGAAGGAGAATGCAGGGTTGATTTGTAGAACCGAACCAAGCCCAGATAGGTTTGGTCGAAGGTAGGATCACTAGACTCAAGATCAACAAAGAAAGGAAAAATTGTGTTACAACAATAGGAAGGACCTTGAGGATCACTGGTCACCAAGAAAGCAGTACCAGATGGGAATAGAGAAAAACAAGAAATTCTCAAAACTCGTGGGTAAGGAGTTGCTTCAGGTTGCATATCAACATTCGCCAGTTCCTGAGGAACTGCTACTAAAGGGATTGTGAGAGTGACTATTTTAGAAGTAATGTCTTTTGTTTTTCAATTCTACAGAATGAGAGAATATGTTTGGATTGATGCAGAGCCCATACCTCACGATGGATCCATCACAAATGGGGATATGACATCACATTACAGGAAAGGTTAATGTAGGCAGAACAGTCCATCTGGTGGCCTAGACAAAATTTTCAGCAAGGTTTGTTTATCCAGAGAAGGGAAACTGTCCTGTCCCTAAATGCAAATGCAACACTCCACAGAGAGCAGCTAATGTTCTGCACATAGAAGCAATCCTGGAATAGCTTCATGGTGATATCCATCCAATTAGTATGCCCCTTACACAGACCAGGACTGCTACAGTAATAGAGTGAGTCCCTTCTCCATGGGTGCTCATATGAGTGTATTATTGTATAACAAGGTACTAATCTGAAAATCAGAGTAGGATTTATTGGCATGGTTTCCCTGAATAGGGTTTAGAGATGCAAGAAATATGTAAGTAATTTGTAGGAGAATAGGAAAAGGTAATTGAGAAATAATTTATCTAAGTAGAAGAGAAAGTTTTAGATGATTACTGAGGAATAGGAGGAATGCAGCTGACATTGATCGAGTTGAAACAAGGGTTCTAGCAGAACACTAGATGAGGTTGGGTGGACTGACTGGAATTTCTGCTGACCTCCAGTATTAAGGAAGCCTAGAAAACACAATTCTGTTCACTCAAACTTGGAGGAATTTAATAATAGGAATTCCCACTCGGTATCATTTGAAGTAGAGGCTCAGTAAATGGATGAAGATAAGGACTGAAGTGTGGCTAGAGTCTGATGGTCCAGCACTCAGCAGAGGATGTGAAACCATATGTGAATGTGTGGATAAAACTGCCCAGGGGTGGGGAAGAGAAATTTTAGTACCCATAGACATAAGAGCCCAAAGTACTAGAATCACCGAATTTGTCAATAAAATATTGAAGGGACTTAAGGTTAGACTCAAGGTACTTATGGGACTAAGATGGGATTCAAACGGGAAGATTTAAACAGATCATCTATAAAGTACTTGCATTTCCCTGAAAGGACTATTGGCATGAAAATTATGTCTATTTGGGGAATAGTCCCTCTACGTGATGTTGTAAACTTGCAGGTTTTTAAATGCCCACCCAGCCCCCAAGGCTGTGATTATTAGACACAATAAATAGAGACCATTAGAATTACTTGGATCCACTTGAATTGTTAATTTGAAACAGTATAACATGCCTGGTGGACAAAAGGAGACTGATGCTTTGATTAAAGAAAGGCTAAAGATTAGGACATTGAGTGTCAACATATTCTCTGCCTAACAGTCCTGTACGCCCTGTGAAAAGTGCGCATGGCACATAGATGTTGACAGCAGATTACCTAGACCTAAGTAAAGTAGAATATATGCCAGAGTATAAATGAGTCAGGACACAAATAGCTCAAAATGCTCATCACGGAAGTATTCAAGCTGGAAAAAAATGGACACAGCGTACATTTCCTTCAATGAAAGAATGGATAAATTATGGTACCTGTGTATAATGAAATGCTACACAGTATTCAAGAATAGTGAACAATCTTTAAAACACCTAATGACATGTGTTAGTTTGGAGAACCTTATACCAAATAGAATTACTCAATACAAAAAGACAATTATTGAGTGAGACCACTGTCTTAGTTTGGGTTCTGTAAAGAAGCAAAACAAGTGAAGTGTGTGTGTGTGTGTGTGTGTGTGTGTGTGTGTGTGTGTGTGTGTGTAGAGATAGAGAGAGAGAGTTGGAAAAGTTCCAAGACCATGGTTCAGGTGTCAGGCTGACTCACAAACTATAAGGGACTGATGAACCCACGACTGGCAGATCAAAAGGATCTGGCTGAAAAGGTAAATGAATGCAAATGCGAAAGGCCCTCAATGTCAGAGGCAAAGCAACGGGCAACTGGCCACTGTCAGCAGGCTATACAACAGGACTTCTGGCTCCAAGAACTGGAGTCAGATGATGAGCCAAACGCAGGTAAAAAGCAAGCAAGCTTTTCCACAGTGATCACTTATGTTGAAAGCAGACCACACCTGGAGGACATCTTATCATGTGGAGATTCCAGTGTCTTGACTGCCAAATCACTGAGCCCACTCTAGCAAAAATGATAAAGTACAAATACAGATGAGTGTATAGAGAGAATGAGTTGCTTATGTGATATTGGTGGTATTATAGAATGGTACTAACACTTTAAATAGTTGAAAATAGAAATATCACATGATGCAGTTAGTACTCCCGCATATAGCCCAGATAAAGATAAATAAGGGCCTGTCGTGCACAAACAGATAAAGCATACCTATGTCCATTGAAACACTCTTCACAATAGCAAAAAGAGGAAAATCACCTATAACACCTATCAATAGAAAAAAATGAATAAATACACCTTGGTACATACACACAATAAAATACTGTGAAACACCAAAAAATAATGATAAATGTACAGAACATTTCCTAACATGGATAAACATGACACTTAGTGAAATGTCAAACACTAAGCACAAGTATCAGATGGGGCTATTACTACAAACATTCATTAAACGTTTTTCACAAACACACACACAAAAGCATTTTCTGAGTCAAAACGATGGGAACAGTGAGGCTCACTTGTCTATACCATGGCTGGTTGGTTGGAACTATGGACCTTGTGGTTACTAGCCTAACATGTACCCTGTTACACAATGGGGATCTTAGAGGCATACGGGTTTATGGGGTTGGGTTGCTAGCTTCATTGCTGAAAGCTCAAACCCACCAACTGATCTGTGGAAGAAATACAGTGACGGGACCCCAAAATCCCATTGACATCAAGATGATTCTGATTCCTAGCCATCCTAGAGAGACTTCCCAAAGTGGTGAGTCTTCACCGGAGCCGACGGCCTCACTTTTCTCCCAAGAAACAGCCGGTAATTTTAAACCACTGTCTGCACTTGGCAGCCCAAGGAAGGCAATGCAGCTAGTAAGGTGTGGGGGGGGGGGGGGGGCTGTAAAGAATGATGGGCAAGTGGGTGAAATTAAATATGCATTGGGGATGTTCAATAATGAAAAGAAGGATCACTCCTATTTATGTTATTTATTCATCATTTTGATCTTTTTAGAATAAGGTGCTGGCTGTTTAAAATGGTTCTTTACCTGAAAGTTATCTCATTTTATGACTCTAAGGAAAGTACAAAGAGATGTTTGAATAGTACAAGACTATATGTGACTTGATAATTGACTATATAAGATTTATATTAATTTATATGAAATTACTTTTGTTATTTATATCTTAATGGTGGAAATTGCTACAATAAAAGATAAAAGTGAAAATCATCAGATACTTTGTAACTTCTGCATCTATTTATTATTAGAAATTTTAGTGTTTAGATATGTCTAATATAATATACTTTTATTATATTCTTACACATTCGTGTCAATTAATTTTATAGTCATAATTTTATACATTGAACAAACTTGTTAAATTGTTAAAGAAAAAAATACAACTCCACATAAAAATGATGTCTATAAGATCTGGATAATTGGTTATAGAAAAATTGTTAAAGCTTTTTATGTATCAGATTTCATTAAATAAATGGCTTAATGAAAGACAAAATACTAACTTTTCTTCCTTTAATTATATAGGATCATTGTATTTTATTTTATTTCCAGAAAAGTTTAATTAAATGTTTTATTTCTTGAATCTGCCATAAAACCACTGTTTTACAGTCTTTTTGACCCATCAGTATATGTAACCCATCAGATGGCGAACTGAGTGAGCACAGTTGGTTGGCTTATAGAGAAACGAGCTGTTGTGGTTAATATTAGATGCCATTGAATCTGTTCCAAACCATTGCAACCTAATACATAACAAAGCAAAACCCTGCCTGGTTCTGTAGCATCCTTACAATTGTTCCTCTGCCTGAGCCCATGGTTGGAGTCACTGTGCCAGTACATCTTGTCTGGGGTCTTCTTCTTTTTGCTATCCTTCACTTTACCAAGCATGATGTCCTTCTCCAGGGACTGGTCTCTCCTGACAATATGGCCGAAGTACGTAAGACGAAGACATGCCATCCTTCTCTCTAAGGAGCACTCTGGCTGTAAGTTTATTTTCTCAAACAGATTGGTTTGTCCTTTTCATAATCCATGGTACTTTCAATATTCTTCTCCCACCACAATCCAATGCATCGATTCTTCTTCGGTCTTCCTTACTCAATGTCCCACTTTCACATACACATGAGGTGATGGAGAATCCCATGGCTTGGGTCGGGCGCACCTTAGTCCTCAAAGTACACATCCTTGCTTTGCTTCTCGACACTATACAGAGGATTTGTGCAGCTGATTTACCCAATGCAATGTGCCTTTTGACTACTGCTCCCACAAGTGTTGATTATGAATCCACGCAAGACAAAATCCTTGACAACTTCAACCTTCTCTCCATTTAGCCTAATGTTACCTCTTGGTTCAGTTGTGAAGACTTTGTTTCTCTTCCTATTGAGTCACAGTTTACACTGGATGAGGGCATTTTCCTACTGCAAAGTGGGGCATGTCTGGATGAAACAGAGGATCTGATTGTTAGGCCCTGAGGTCTCTATAAGACTGACAGCTGCAGGAACTGTTAGAGCTTATGCTACACACACTTCCCAAGCATTGTGATATAATTCCTGTTGAACTTTATGGTCCATAATTGCTTAATGCAAAACAACCTATTTACTGTGTCATACTAAGACTCAGCTTCTAGCATATATATCCCATGTCTTTTCAGAACTATCTATGACTCTTAGTCATACATATTACTAGGTAATCTTCCTGTCAATACGAGTAACCAGCATGGACAGGGTTTTGATTTCCGTTTTGCCAGAAGGCAGAGGTCAGACATGCCCTCATCCTCCATCCTTCTTTACCCTATTCTGGTACCAACCATTCCTTCAATAACACTGTTTCTATGCTTAGTTTAATAATTCACTGCAATGGCCACGCAGAACTCAGAGACACTGCTTATTATTATGAGGTTTTATTTTGAAAGTACAGGCTATCACAGGTCAGGGCCAGTGACAGCAACACCTCCTCTCAGACACCAGTCACGTTTCTCTGCGGTCCTCAGCCTCTCAGTCACACAGTCCCTTCATCTCTACTTTCATGAACCTGGAAGTCCACCTTTCTGCCACAGTCCCGTGGTCCCTCCTCTTTTCTCCCCCAGTGGTTCCTTGCCTTGGCCTCTGGTTTCATCTTGGCCCTTTGTTCTGTCCTGTAGCCTCCACGCCCTGGTCCCTGGTGCCTCTGCCACTTCAGACAGAGATCTCAAACAACTCTTCCCCGGGATTTCTCTCTTTTCTGAGAGGGCTCTTGTAAACAGAGGATGGCTTCGAGAAACTGCCCTGACTGCCATCGAGTTTGCAAGGCTAGAGGGCCAAATAGAAAGGCCCCTGGGGTTTCCAAGATTGTCACTCTTTAAGGGAGTAGAAAGCGTCTCACCTTTCTCCTGAGGGCGCAGCACTAGTGCTTTCTGTCAGTCCTGTTCATTGGCATCCAGCGTATCACCCACTGTGCTAGCTGGCTCCTTCAATGGGGGTGTGTGGTTTTTTTTGAAGCTGACCATTCCCACAAGGAAACAAAGGGTGTGCCGTGGATTGTATTTTCTATTGAGGCTTCTAATTAATCACACTTTAATCCTGACTGGAAGTTTAGCAGAGTTCCCTCCAAAACGGGATTATAGTCCAGGATTATGATATATCACATAGGAATTAGGACTAGAAGAGTCCTATTGGATGACTAAATTTCAAATATGACCTACATTTATGTTCATTAATCAATTTTTATACACATCGGGCTTGCTTAATGCAGACCTTCAGTTTTACTCTACTTCCAAGAAATATAATTCTTAACATAATTTTTATTATCTACTGATATATTCTTTTTACATGTTCCCTTTTAAAAAGCTCAAATGTTATTTGATTGCATTCATAAGTGTCTACTCACCACATTTATATTTTCTATATAAGTTGTTGCTTTCATTTACTAGGCCCCAGTGTGGGTCCACAGAGAAATTTAACAAATGGACTTCTGAATGGAAATAAAAGTATTTCCTTTTATGTATTTATACCAACGTAACAAAAACTGAATTCCACCAAATGATTGTTTTATGTTGAATACTATAGTAGTATATAATATCTCTTTCTTCATAGTCTTGCTGGCCTCAGTCTTAGTATTATTTCCTAGTTTCTTAGTACTTTTTCCAAGAGGACTTTGAGATCCAAAAATAACCATTCAGATTCCTTTATGGGATTGCTATCTGAGAAACAGGAGCAATATTTTTCTTTTGGTGTTTCTCAGTTGTATAAACAGTCCTGGCATGCACATGAATCACAATACTGATTAGATAGGTATTTTAAAGGAAGGTAAACACAGACATGGAGAGACTTGCTGGCATTCCTTGTAGCCAAGTATTCACTGTATTTGAAATTAGCACAGCAACTAGTCTCTTAGTTTAGTGAGCCAATATTTTTATTTTTAACTTATTTAGGTTGCCATTATGTAAATTTAAGCTAAAAGTGTATATGAGGGTTTTTCTGATTCCAAATCTGTTAGCTTGTATTGATTCCAATTCTGTTAGCTTGTATTGATTCCAATTCTGTTAGCTTGTATTGTCAGCACAGGCATTATATTTATAGTCAATTTTTGTTAGGAGATATGTTTTCTCTCATTAAGATAAATTTATAATCTGCAAGGATCCCATATAGGTATCCCATATATACCTAGTCATGTGAAAACATTCCTTTATTTTGAAACTTTTGTTACACTGTTGCTTCCAGGAATTCTATTATATATTTTGTCATGGTCTCTCAATCCTCAGTTATAAATTCATTCTTTAACACAATATAGGATAATCTACTCTGAAAAGAGTCTACCTACACTGTGAAGTATTTCATGATCATCTAAATGTTATTTTATTTAGAGAAAGTTTCATTTCTTTCTCCATTTATCATGATGTCAGAGATTTTAGACAGGTCGATTGCTTATTGGGCTGACATTCCAAACTGAAGGTTTTGCCTTTAAACATTATAACATAATATTTAACAAATATACTTGTCATTATTCACATCAATCTGTGTTGGAAGTGGATAGTGACAATTATATCTGTAAATTTTACTTCTTTGGTTCACACATGTTTTGTCTAGCTCATAAAAAATAAAATGTAAAATATTTTATAACACTATTCTGTAATTCAAAGAGAAAAAAATATTGACAAAAGCTGGAAAAGCAACTAATTCTTAAAAGAGAAATTAGAAAGCCTGTTAAAGCATTGATAAAGAGATTTGACATTCCCAATATTCAGGAGGAAATGGAAATAAAACAAAATGACTTAGTATTTAATATCCCAATCAGTTAATCAAAAACTAATTCCTGGAAATAAAAAAACAAAACATAGCAATGGCAAGTATTATGAAAGAATGGATCTCATTAAACAGTGACCATTTTGCTATTAAAAAATCTGAAATAAAGCTGATGGATCTTTTATAGACAAAATGTCTAAAATATATAACTAGCAGAATGCCACTGTACTTATGTGGCGATCTATTTGGCCTATGGGAATATTCAGACTCTTCTTCCATCCTTAATAGACATAGCCTGGGAACCTTGGGCCTAGTCTTTTCTGATCTGGGTGGCGTATCATTCCCAAAACAAGTTTAAATGATTCACCACTGCGAGTATAGGCACCATTTGGGACAAATGGATTACAGTACCCTTATAAAATGCTACAGCTCTAGAACAGCTTCAAGTTTCTACTTTTAAATATACGACATGTTTTATGTATAAAGATAAAATTTTCAACAAAGGTCTTGGTTTGGTAATAAGTCAATGAAACAAGAGTGAAAGAATGATGGAGTATATTTGAATGAGATTTCAGAAAGAGATCATTTTCTTACAACTGTACATCCCATAAAACCATGTAATAAATCCCTGCGTTCCCGTCTCATCTTTGCCAGTGTCATCTTCCTTAAGATTGGGACATAACCCAGCAAGTTCAATATTTACGTAAGTTTAATAGAAAAGGAAGTGTTGCCTACTTAAAAGTAAAGATGAGATATTTGGGGGAGGAGAGTGACATTCAATAATAGTCTTCTTATAGTCAGAAGCACAGTTACTCTGCAGTAATGAAGATTTTAAAAAGACTAAAGAAGATATTTGATTTATTCTATCGCAGTAGAATATAATAGGTTTCCTGGAGATTGAGGCAACGTGGCATACTGACGGAGAACACTGAATGCTAGCTATATCACTCACCAGAGCTATAATATCTGGCAAAATTTCAAAACTCCTTTTGCCTCAGACAGTTTATCAATAAAAAACAGATTATGAAAGCACATAACTTCAATTATTATTAGGAAGAAACTAAATACATTTAAATATATAAAGGGCTTAGAACAGTGTATGGCAAAGAATCTTATTGAAAAATCCTAATAATGAAATTCTATCAATTAAATAAATGAAAAGCAATAAAGACAAAAATGAGATGAAAAATAAACTCTAGCAGTTCAGATATTTATGAGCTAATATTTATGAACTATTGTCTCAAATAAGGATATGTGTATATCTATATCAAGTATATACATTATTACATATATTTAAATAAAGAAAGGCAAGGCACTTGACGATGGCCAAGTGGCTCAACATAATGGATATCTAATGTTGTTATAGATGTCAGGTACAAATGCTAGACATTCACAGCTGATTGCCGAAAGGTTGGTGATTCCAGTACACCCAGAATGCCTCAGAAGGAAGACCTGGGAATCTACTTCCGAAAAGTCAGACATTGAAGCTTTTTTGGAATAGTCCTGCTTTCACACACACCCTCTGTGTTGGAGTCACTGGAATGGCAGCTAACAACAAAGGGTGCACTGACCACGAAAAATAAACTGACACTTACAAAATACATTAAAAAGAACAAAGGTATTGGCAAACATTTACAAACCCACAATTCAGGAAAATTTTAAAGAAACAAAAATAACTATGAAACATGTGTGGTCACTTTTTCCCCAATGCCAATGAGAACAATTTGCAAACTGGAAAGTGTTAGAGAGGCAACATTTTAAACTTATTATCTTTGAAAAGTACAGGGAAGCATTAAATAAATTAAAATCTCTAGGAATTTCAGTGTATAAAGACGAGTTGAAAAGTAACGTGTGACTGGGCAGCATTGTTGGCTCTCTATGAAGTATTAAGGATACCAGGAGTAGGGCCAGAATTTTAAAGGATGGCAAATGTTGAACACTTTTTATAAATGTGAAAATCATGTCTTCTGGAACCATACTGCCAAAGTACACTAAAATCTTCCCTGGCAAAATTTTGTTATTTATTGCAACCTAGGTGGTTTTTAAGCAAACTAAATAGAAGTCAGGATGCCAGGATGTTTGAGATTCATTCTCCAAATTTTATCTTCTGTAACTTTATTTCCAGACCTTACAAAATTCTTTACCTGGTACTACTTGATTTCTCTTTGAACTAGAATAATTTGTATGTCCGTAACTGTTTTGTCATTGCATGGGAAAAACCTCTCAAAACATATTTTATTGTGTGTACAAATAAAACGTGATTAAAATTTAAAGAAGACAAGCACTTTTGTCAGGGAAAACAAATTTGGAATGAGAAAATAAGGCTGTCAACAAAGACCACATGGAACAAGCACACCAACCTGTGTGACCACGAGGTGTCGAAGGGATCAGGTATCAGGCATCAAAGAACAAAAAAACATATCATTGTGAATGAAGAGGAGTACAGAGTGGGGACCCAGAGCCCATCTGTAGCCAACTGGACACCCCCTTACAGAAGGGTCACGGGGAGGAGACGAGGCAGTCAGAGTGCAACGTAGCAACAATGAAACATACAACTTTCCTCTACTTCTTAAATGCTTCCTCCCCGCCACGATCTTGATCCCAATTCTACCTTATAAATCTGGCTAGACCAGAGTATGTACACTGGTACAGAAAGAACTGGAAACACAGGGAATCCAAGACAGATGATTCCTTCAGGACCAGTGGTGAGAGTGGTGATATCAGGAGGGTGGGGGGAAGGTAGGGTAGAAAGGGGGAACCGATTATAAGGATCTACATATAACCTCCTCCCTAGGGGATGGACAACAGGGAAGTGGGTGACAGGAGACATCAGACAGTATAAGATATGACAAAATAATAATAATTTATAAATTATCAAGGGCTCATGAGGGATGGGGTCAGCGGGGAGGGAGGGGAAAATTGAGGAGCTAATACCAAGGGCTTAAGTAGAAAGCAAATGTTTTAAGAATGATGAAGGCAAGAAATGTACAAATGTGCTTGACATACAATGTATGTATGTATGGATTGTGGTAAGATTGTCTGGGCCCCAATAAAATGATTAAAAAGAAAAGAAAAGAAGGCTGTCTTTGAAAGGACTATTGGAGAAGAGAGTTGTCATCGGGGAGAGTCACTAGTATAAGGGTAAAGCTCCTGGCCATGAAATCTCTGAGGCCAGTTCCTCAAAGGTTAATTTGAAAAAGTCTAATCTTGTACAAAGAAACAAACAAAAAAGCCAAAGCAAAACAAAACAAGAACAGTTGTCTTCACCTGGGAACTAACTTTTATTTCCTGGAATCAGATTTCTGGTGGTCCATGAAGCCGGGATAAGCCAGTAAGGCAATTGCACCTGGAGATAGCTGCTCTCCCGGAAGCCACCTTTAAGTCAAGCCGTAGCCTACTCAGCACTGAAAAAGAGTCCAGTGCCTAAGTTTACTTTGCCTTCAGCATTGCACTTTTTAAAGAGAATTCTCTCAATACCGTCAATTTCTAGGAGACCGTGGAACTCCAAGGTTAGATGGAAAGCTGTGCTTCACTGTAAAATTGTATTATGTGAACATGGTTTGGTCTCTGGTCGTTTCCATAGCAATACCGATAAGATGAGGGGTGTCTGCAGTACATACCTTATCTTCATAATATTTTGATGCAATTACTTATGTGCTGAACTGCTAATCAAAAGATTGGTGGTTTGAATCCACTAGCCATTCTGTGAACTGAAGATGAGGCAGTTCACTTATGTAAAGATGTATATCCCCCTGAAGTCCCATGCAGCTCTACTCTGTCCTCCAGGATCCCTGTGGATTGGTTTAGAGATGGTGAATTATTTAATGTGGCCTTATAACCAGTCTCTAACACCCCACAAGAAGGTGGGGGAAGATACTGAATATCTCTGTGAGTAATTATGGAGAGGATTCCCTGGAATTCCATCCTGCTGCCCACAAAATGAGCTCTCTGAGAAGCAGGAGTGGAGATCTTAGTCCCAGGAGAAGAGCGCATTCTCTGCACCCAAGATGCCTCTGCAGTGGAACCTCGCAGATCCACCTGACAGATATGCCTGCAAAGGAGAAGCAGTAGAACCATGAACCAGAGCATGGATCAGAAGAACGGACTTCCCAATCCATGGGGCATGGAAACCTAATGCTCTTGTGCAGGAAGTTGACTTGCAGAATGGAATGCCCCTGGACGCTTAATTCAGGAAGTCCAGCTTGCTCAACCACGGACATGGAACTCTTGTGACGTAAGGCTGAAGGTTACTGGCGTGGGGCGACTCTGGCAGTGCATTCAATGAATTGGGTTTGCTGACCCATGGAGTTTGAGCTGAATGCTTTCAGGCTGAAGCTGACAGCAGAGTTGTATGCCCTTCAGGCATTTATTACCAGCCCTGGGACTTTCTAAGATATCCTCGTGAACACCTGCCCTAAGCATTTCTTACTGGCATTATAATGTTTCACTTTCCTAATAAGCCCTTTAATCATGAATTTTTCTAGGAGTTCCAGAATAGCCATTGCAATTGTAATGAGAACTCAAAGAAGGAAATGGGAGACTATTGATTTAGACAGTGCAATTTAAGAAATTAAATGGAAGTAGATAGTAGTCAAAATGTTTCTCCAATTCGAAAGTCATATAGAAAAGAAACTTAGATTTCTACTGCTGGCCTACTATGGTTTTTGTTTTAACATAAATGTATTTCAATTCATGGCAGCCGCATGAGTGTCACAGTAAAATTATATTTTGTGGGGTTTTCATTGGCTGACTTCTCCAAAGGTGGTCACCACACTGCTTTTCTCTTCATAGACTTGAATCATCAATATTTTCAGTGAGCAGTGAATAAGTGAAGCACAGTAATCTTTGGCTGGATTCTGAATTTTTATAAAACTTTTGTAGGATACAGAACTGAGCAAGCGGGAGGATTGAGACAGCAGGTGAACTGATAGGTGTGTTGGTCTTGTTTGTTTGTTGTTTTTAAATTATCTAGAGTGGGTCTGTTTGGAAGTGGGTCATTAAGCAGGGGTTTGTATGCTGGCTCAAACAAAGAATGAATCAAAGTTCAAAAGCCTGGGGGAAGTTTAACCAAAACTTGATCAAGTCATTTTAACGGAGATTTTGCACTAATCCATCAATAGCTATCATTTATAAGGGAAATTACAGGAATTTGGGGGGTCTGTGTCTGGCCTTGGCATAGATAAATCACCATTGATTCATGCAACAAATGTCTGGGAAGAATTGCATAAACATTGTCAATTGAAAGAAGTCAGGAAGGAAAGAGCGCAAACTATACAATAGCATTTATATAAAAGTTTGAAAAGACAGATACACTTCAGGAGTCAGAAAGTATATCATAGAGTCAGAAGTAGGACTGGGCTTTGCTGAAAAGAAATATGGAGGGCATACTTAGGAAAATAGTAAAGGACTTTTTATCTTTCATTCTTGGTGGTTGTTAACTGAGGAATCCCAATGACTCGGTGGTTAAGAACTTGGCTATGTACTAAATTATTGAATTAAACCCAATTCTTGCTGAATTAGACTGATCTTTCACTTGTCTGCAAGTCTGGGTTTCCATGTTTGCTTAGTTACAAACTAATCAGCATGCTCCTATTATCTATTTTAAGTGCCAGAAGCTGTAGAATTAAGAAGCATTTTTTTCTGTCATCAAGTCAAGATATTTGCAGTATATTTGAAAGAAATATACTGCAAGAAAAGTGTATTAGGCTATAGTTTCTGAAGAAACTAAACCAGTGACACTCATATGTGTAAGAAAGAATTATATATAAAAAATAATCCTATTTCAAGGAGGCAATCCAGCCCAGACCAACTGAAGTACATGGGTTTGATACTAGCCAGAAGCCTCTTTAGAGTCTCATAACTGCAGGTCAATGCTGCTGAAAGACGGGTCTGGAAACAAGAAAAATGCCGGCCTGTGGGTGCAGAGTTGCTTGGATCCAAGGTCAGAAGAAACACGGACACCAATAGCTTTCAGGGTTCCATGAGGGGCTGCCCCTTGGATGCAGGTTCAGAGTCCCCCGGACACAGGAAGGTGAAGGAGTGGGGAGTGAGGGAGTACGCATCCCCAGAGGCTCCCTTAGAAAAAGGCCAGTGCTCCCAGGAGGCGTCATCAAGCTGCGGCCTAATTGACAAATCAGACTCTTTACCCTACAAATTACCCTACACGAGTGCAAGTTAATATCTATCGAACTGGATTAAAAAAATTAATTCTTTATGGTAAATGTGTGAAAAAGAAAATTGGTTGGATGGGTTTTAGAGCCAAAAGTTATCCAAAGTTACTAAGATAACTTTAATGGCCTTTGTTGAATGAGGTGTTTCTAAAAGAACAAAAACAACATCAATAAAAAACAAGGTCCTGATACTAAGATTGTTTTTGAAAAATCCTGAGACATCTAGTGAGAGCTGATTGAACATCCACTAGTGACGTTTTATGTTACAACCTAAAGAATATGTATAAATTACCAAGGGCACATGAGGGAGGTGGGAGCGGGGAGGGAGGGGGAAAAAAAAGAGGACCTGATGCAGAGGGCTTGAGTGGAGAGCAAATGCTTTGGGAATGATTGGGGCAGGGAATGTGTGGATGTGCTTTATACAATTGATGTATGTATATGTATGGATTGTGATGAGAGTTGTATGAGCCCCTAATAAAATGTAAAAAAAAGAAAAGGAAAAATAAGAAAATGATTAGGGCAAAGAATGTACAGATGTGCTTTATACAATTGATGTATGTATATGTATGGACTGTGATAAGAGTTGTATGAGCCCCTAATAAAATGTTTAAAAATAAATAAATTAATTTAAAAAAAGAATATGTGAATATAATTGAAAACCTCAGAAACTATTTCCTGAAATCCGACATTGTAAGGCTGTACCAAATTACTAAGCAAAGTCGATTGCCCATACCAAACCCATCCTTCTTGTTAAATTAACCAGTGATTAACCAATCAAATGAGTTTATTACATGTCTTTGTTCTCTGAACTCTATCTGTCTTCATAAGATTTTAGCTAGTGTCTTCTTACATTTAAATGTATCTTTATTTCCTTGAAAAGCAATTCTCTTAATCTGACTTTTTCAACTGCGTCTGTGGGTTTCAGAGCACCAGCAGCCAGTCCCAACGTCAGTGGTTGGAGCCGGGGTTCTTCCACAGGAAAGAGAGGTGGCAGAAGGCTTCTGATGGATTCATAGCTTTGGAGACAACTTGCAGGCCTCCTGTTAGCTTGGGTTCTCTAGAGAAGCAAAGCCAGTGATGTTTGTATGTGTTTTTATATGGAACGATATTTATGTAGAGAAATAGATATTGCTGCTGGTATTAGGTGCCATCTCGCTGTTTCACACTCATAGCAAGCCCATACACAACAGAATGAAACATTGCCCAGTCTTATGCCATCTGTGTTACTACAGTTAGACTAGAGAAACCAATCCATGGACACTCACATGTGTATAAGAGAAAGTTTTATATAAAGGGTAATTGTCCATTAAAAAAGCATCCCGACCCAGTCCAGTCGATGCCCACAATTCCAATATTAGCCCATATGCCTGATACAAATCTATAAAGTCCTCTTCAGACTCATGAAACACATGCAATGACACAAAATGCAGGAATATCACAGGCCAGTGGGTGCAAAGTCTTGTGGATCCAGTGGTGGTAGAAGCATCTCAGTGCTGACAGGGGTCTCCGCATGGCTCCTCCAGTTCTCAGGGCACGGGGTCAGTCAGCGTAGTGACATGTGTCTTGCCAGTGGAGCATCTTCAAGGAAGTGAGTGGTAAGAGAGAGTCTCTCCTGTCTCCAAGGAGGAAGTCGAGCAGTTCCCAGAATCCTCAGGAGAAAGCCATGCCCACACAGAGGCCTCACTAACTATATCCTGATTTACAGGCTAGACTCCACACATTTGATCTTAATCCTCTTAAGTCCCAAATTGACATCAAATTATATAGCTACCACACCATCTTTACTATTGTTTCTCTGCCTCATCCCACGGTTGCTGCCCTGGTGTCAACCTATGTCATTGAAGGTCTTCCTTTTTGTGCTGCTATTCCACTTTACTGAGTATGAAATCCTTTTTCAGACACCGTTCTTTTTTGACAATCAGTTCAAAGTATGTAAGATGAAGACTCGCCATTCTTCCCTCTACGAATGACTCTATATTTCTTTCCAGATGGAATGGTGTGTCCATAGGCCTTTCAATATTTTTCACCAGGACCACAACTGAAATGGCCTTCTTCAGTGTCCAACTTTCACATGCATGTGTGGCAATTGAAAATGCCATGGTCTGGGTCAGGCCCACCTTGGTCTTCAACGTTCTATCCTTGCTTTTCAACACTTTGAAGAGTTCTTATGCTCCAGATGCACCTACTTTAATGCAGCTTGTGAGCTCTTTGTTGCTGCTTACACGAGCATTGCTTGTGGATCCAAGTAAGACAAAGTCCTTGGCAACTGAAACCTGTTATGTTATCCACCATCCATAAGTTTACCTGTTGATCCGGTTGTGAGGAGTTTGGTCTTCTTTACATTGCAACCTGATCCATACTGAAGCCTATAATGCTTGAACTTCATCAGCAAATGCTTCAAGTCCACCTGACTTTAAGCAAGCAAGGATTTGTTATCTGCATATCACAGGTTATTATCTAGCCTACCTCCAGTCCTCATGCCAGATTCTTCTTCATATAACCCAGCATCACTAATGATTCGCTCAGCTTACAGATTGAATAAGTATGATGGGAAAATGCAACCCTGATGTACTCTTTCATTGATTTTAAGCCATGCAATATTCCTTTGTTCTCTTTGCACAAAAGGCTCTTGATCAGTATATAAATTCTACAAAAACACAATGAAGTACACTGGAATGATCATTTTTCTCAAGGTTATTCATAGTTTATTGTGATCCACACATCTAATGCCTTTCCATAGCCAATAAACCATGATTAAACGTAAGTCCACTCTACTCAAAGTGATACTTCTCCTGATTCATGTAGCTGTGGAAGCTGATGTACAGAAATCAGGATGACAAAACAGGGTTGAGGGATACAGGCTGATGGATGTAGTTGTAAATTAATCTGAGATCAGCCAAATTAACCCAGGGTAGATAGTGCACTGAGCATTCCTCTGATTGGCAAGCAAGACAAGAGGATATTGATGAAGTAGAAGATCTAGCTCCAGCAGAAGGTGAAGGGACAAAGATAAATTGGCTCTGCTCCATTTCCCTCTTACGCAAAGACCACTCCCTCAAGAAGCTGTCATCAGACTATGGCCTGATTTATAAATTGGACCCCACCCTGACCCTGAGGCAGGAGTGTCCAGGGCTCTTCTATTCTGCCCTATAAGGTCATGAGGAATCAGCTCAATAGCAGTGGTCTTTTTATTATCTGATTTCATGATGAAATGGATATATGAATTTTCCCTAGCTCACCAAAATGTACAACAAATATAGGCATATTAAATTAAACTTTCTTTATCAATGTCTATCTTATGATATAAATGATGTAATCTATGAATCAAAATAATATTGGTAAACTATTAGACAGAAAGGAAGATCACACATTTTTCAGGTGAAATGTATAAGACTGGTGCTTTGTTGCTTGTTAAGATAAAGGAAGATTGTGAATGTCTATGATATCAGGCACTTATGGACAATAGTACAAGAGGGAAGGGAGAAATAAAGATATATGGTATTTTTAATCTAAATTTGTGTACAGATTATCTTGTTATGCTTATTAGGAAAGCACTAAGAGCTCCATGAGATATGACTACATAAAAACAAAATGTTTCCTGAGCTATTTAACAGAGTTTTTTTTCCTTATCATTTTGTTAACAACCTTCAACTTCAATGTATGGAAAGCATCACATTGTTCAAGTAATCTTTAGAACGCTTTCTGTAAGGAAAGGTTTGTAGTGGTTGTTGTTTATTTCGCTGAAGTGGGGACTGAACTTAACTAGCCTTTAATTTACCTGTATTTTCATTGTGCAAATGTTCTAGCTTCTTTTTCCCTCACTGACAAAATAGCCGAACCATCTGGGTAATATTTTTTCTTATACTATGCTTGAAAAAGGGATTTGACTTGCAGATTTGAATAGAAAAATAAGCGAAGCTCTACCTGTGATAAGGGTTACTCGATTTATGAATCGCTATAGCAGGTTTTGATTTTTGTGCGAACTTGATAATTTACTCCAAGATAATTTGTGGGCAAGATTAAGAAAAGTTAATTTTTTTTAAAAAGGTTGATCTAGGGATAATACTGAAAATAGCAACATCCGGTGGGGATTTGTCTAGTCTCTGTAGTTGAATTTCCTTGACTCCTTGGCTGAAGGTCTTGGTGTTGTGCTTGTCATCAATCTGTTCTCGTCCTCTTCCTCTTCGCCCTCAGTCATTTCTCCGCTGCCACTCAAGGGCTGGGCTTTCTAATGATACTTTCAGTCTCCCCTTGCCCCTCTACTATAGAGAAAAGCTTGCAAAAAGAGTGAAGGAAAAAGAGGGAAGAATGTATTCATCTGTCCCTCTATACTCCAGGCAGCTTTTTCCCCATGTGTATCCATTCCTTTTCAACAGCAACCTTGTTTGTGCTCCCAGCTCTTCCTGGAGGCTCCACTGGACTGAAAAACAGTACCAGTTGGATCAAGTCAACTCTGACTCATGCTGATCGTATGTGTATCAAAGCAGAACTTCGTGTTACATAAGAAGGCCGAATAGAGGTGCATACATCCATACTTCTGATCAAACTGCTGTAGCACAGGCTAAGTTTTATGGGAGGAGTCAATGAGCAGAAATTTCAGCTACAAAGGAATAAGCCAGTTTGAGTGGAGAAACAAGTCCAACTTCAAGATTTACCTTATAAAATTTCTGAAAGCTGGTAGGAAGCTTCCCAGTGATTGTATCTCTTCAAATTTTTCTATATGGCTTGGATGATGTCCAGCAGCCTCTATTTCTCTCACACAAAGCTGGGGAGCAAGCAAGTCTCCGCACAGGGGATTCTAGGTAGCACAGCTCCATGGTCTCTATATCTCAGCTGTGAAGCCTAGCTCTAACTCAAGGGTCCTCAAACTTTTTAAACAGGGGGCCAGTTCACTGTCCCTCAGACCATTGGAGGGACAGAATATAGTTTTTAAAAACTATGAACAAATTCCTATGTGCACTGCACATATCTTATTTTGAAGTAAAAAAAAGGGGGGGGGGGGAACACAATATGTAAAATGAAGATCAAGTAAAGTTAAATCTACAGACTTACCAGTATTTCAATGGGAACTATGGGCCTACTTTTTGTTAGTGAGATGGTCAATGTCCAGTTCCATATTTGTCACTGCTAGTCCTAACAAGCGATGCAAGCATGCATCAGTTAGTCTAGATCTGGTTGGGGATTTCAGATGTTTCCTTCTGGAAAAAGTCTGTTCACAGACATAAGTGCTGCCAAAGTTGGCTGCCATTTGGAGTGCATGGTTCATGAAACTAGGAGATGTCTCAGAGGGGAGAGGTTCATAGAAATTAGGGAGGCTGCTTGACATGAATGCTTCTTTCAGAGAGTCAATTCTGCAGTTCAGCCAGTTCCATTGGGTAAATTTTATCCACATTTTCAGTGTCAATAGAAAATGGGTTATGGAAAAGCTGGATGTCCGGTTCATGTAGATTAAACTCTTTAAATCTTAATTGGAACTCCTTTTGCAACTTTTCCAGTAAAGCCACACATGTTTTGTTTGGGAATGCAACCAGTGGTTTTTTCGCTAACAGATTTTGAGTTGTGGGGAGATGGCAGACCTTTCCCTCCTTCACGTGTTTGGTGAGGAGCCTAATTTGACTTCAAATGCTTTCACAGGTGGTTGCATCTCACAGATGAGCTTCCCCTCTCCTTGAAGCTGCACATTGAAACTGCTGAGTGGCTCTGTTGCATCTGTCAGAAAGGCAAGATGCCATTTCCATTCTGAATCATTGAGCTCTGGTACTTCTTTGTTTTTTGAAAGCAGAAAAGCTGTAATCTGTGGAAATATCATAGAAATATTTCAAAACTCTCCCTCGATTCAGCCAATGAACTTCTGTGTGCGACAGAACACCTTCATGGGCAACATTTAGCTCAGACAGAAAGTCCTGAAATTGGCTGTGGTTTAGTGCATTAGCTCTAATGAAGTTAACATGAGATACCACAATTTTCATAACAGAGTCCCACTTCAGTGATTTACTACACAGCGCGTGTTGGTGGAAGAGGCAGTGTATAGCTATTGGCTGAGAATAGTTATGTTTGTCCATCTCTTGGTTAATGGAAGTAATTCACTCCTTTCTTAGAACCCACCATGCTAGGAGCACCATCAGTTGTCACACTGGCTAGTTTAGCCCAGTCCTGCTCCAAACCATTCACAGTGGCAAACCTTTTCATAGATCTCCTCTCCTGTAGCTGTTCCTTTGATGCTTTGCAGTGCAGCAAGCTCTTCTGTGACTGCGAAATAGTCATTCATCCCACGAATAAACATTAGAAGTTGTTCAGAATCATGAACATCATTACTTTTGTCACGTGCCAAGGAAAAATAGCAAAGTTTTTTTTTTCCCGAAATTTTGCAAATGCTGGTGTAAATTGTCTCCCATTTCTTCAATCCTTCATGTAATTGTAGGTCCTGAAAGACTCACTGCTCTAAATAAATAGGCCTTCTCTGGACACATCTCTTTGGCAGCAGAATGAAGGCATTCTTTAACAAATTCTCCCTCCACGAATGATCTGCCAGTGCACGCTATTAGCTTGGCAACCTGAAAACGTGCTCTCAGTGATGAAATATTTAGTTGTTTCTGCTTCACAAAACTATTTTGCTGAGTTGTCAATGTATTTTTCCGTTTTAATATTTTATCTTTTCTCACTTCTCTGACCAAACAATCATATTTATCTTCATGTTGAGTTTGATAGTGTCGATGCAAATTGTATTCTTTGAACACAGACACTATATTCTGGCATATCAAACACACAGATCTTTACTTGTACTGCATGGAAAAGTAATCATAAGTCCACTGTTCTTTGAATATCCTACACTCTGAGTCAATTTTTCTCTTTCTTGATATCACTGTTTCCTAGGGATTCCAACTTGCTATTAGTAGTGTATATATATATATATATATATATATATATATGGCGCTACAAAAACAATATACCAGCAATAACTTTGCCCACACAGCGACATATAGACTGCACTGCCCATCAATTCGGTCTGATCAGCGTCCATCAATGCAGCCTTGCCGGTCCACATCATTTCAGTCTCACCAGTGTCCATATTGGTGGAACTCCACTTTTACCTCACACCGGTGCGGTGCAAAAACTGGCACGATTACAGAGCCGGTTCCTCCACCACCTTTCCAGTGCACACTAACCCTGTGTGAACCGCTCTGCAATGTGTGAACTCGCACCGGAATCTGATCGCAAGGGTCCGAAGACCATGCAATCGGATTCCAATGCAGGAAAATAGAAGGCACGTAAGCCTTTTTTCTTCCGAATCTAATGCGAGTTCAGCCGTACAAGCATATAGTGAACTCGCACTGCTTAGAGATCGCAACAGTGTGAACCGGGGCTCACACAGCATACAGTAGCACACACAACTGAAGAGCCATCAGAATATAAATGCACTTACTGTCAATTAAATTGGGTTTCCTACTCCTCGGCTGTCTGCAGAGCCGGATTAAGTTCCCATGGGGCCCTAGACAGATTATCAGTTTGGGGCCCCCATGTGATAACACTGAGCACTGACCATGTGCATTAACACTGAGCACTGACCATTGGCATTACCTCTGAGCACTGACAATGCGCATTAGCACTGAGCACTATGTGCGTTATCACTGTGATGCAACCCCCCTAGAAACCACCCCCAACCAACTAACCAACTTAAAAAAAAAATCTCCTAACTTCAGGGAAAAAAGGCTCCCATTAACCGCAAAAATTTAAAAAGGCCCTATTTACTGCAACAACAACAAAAATAGACCTCCTAACTTAAAAAAAACAAAACAAAAAAACCCTAACCTCTTCTTACCTGGGTCCTCAGGCAGCAGTAGGCTCCGCACAGGTAAGCTCTTAGTGAGTCCTCCAAGGGATCACACCCAAATCTGAGAGGAGGAGTCGTCCAGAGACAGAAAGGAGGGGAGTCAGAGAGTGCAGCACACATTCCACACATGCGCACTGCGGGCCCTGAGAGAGTAGGCTGCTAAGCAGGACAGGAAATGGTGGCAAAAACACCCAGCAGGCTGGATAAAGAAATGTGGCCTCCGGGTCGTAGTTTGAGGGCCCCTGCTCTAACTCATGCTTATTTATAATCAAGGTAAAATTTTAAATGTATCTTTGCCTCAGTGTACTCCTGTGGAAAATTGGATAATTATAGTATTGACCTCAAAGAGCTGTTATAAGGTTTAAATATTTTGTGACGTGAAGGGCCTTGCAAACAACATCAAACCAAAATCAAACTCACTGCCATTGTGTCAGTTTGACTAGGGACCCTCTTCAGAAAAATTGCTCCAGAGGTTCGGAGACTGCACATCTTGAGAGGAGCAGAGGAGCAGAGAGCGTCATCTTTCCCTCCCAAATCAGCTAATGGACTAAAACTTCAAACCTATCATGAACAGCCTAAGGTTCTCATAATTGGCAATCACAATTACTATTGGTTTCTATTGTTACAAGTAGGTCTCTAGTTTTTGCCAATTGTAATTACAAATGTCATATGGCAACAGCAATGAACTCTACCTAAAAGACCTTAATTGATTTGAATATTAATTATTCTTAGATATTTTTAAAGTTCTTATAACAAATATGTGGTTTTATTCATATGCTCAATTGTATTATTTTTCATTTTGGTCTCAAAGATACAGTACTTTATTTTCCCCCCAAAGTCTCTGAAAGTTTATCATGCAAATTACAGTATAATATTAACCACATTTTAGTACTAGAAGATTATAAAATGCACTCCATGATGTTTGAATGCATGACAGTATTTCAGAGTGTTTTATTCAGCATAATCCATTTACTAAAATTCGCAGTGGCCCCCTGTTTTATGAGGTTCTTAAAAGATAACAGATGTTTCTTAATGTTTCACCCTGGGAATTCTTCCCGGATAAAGTTGTCTATACAGGAAACAGTGAATACAGATTCAATTGTATAGAATATGGAAATTTCTCAATTATAATGCTATTTATTATGAAAGACACAAAATTATTTGCACTAAAACAAAATGTACTGGAGTAAGATGATTAACTCAAGCTTGCTCTTGTCATGCAAAGAGTTTATATGAAAATGGTTGTCGCCGTGGGTGTAAATGTTTGACTGCCTGTTTTGGATAATGAATAGAGAGAGTTCAAATACAGATTTCTCACTTTACCCAGAACTACTGAATCGGAATCCACAGGAAGAAAGTTCCTAAATCCCCATTTTAACAATTGGTTGTTCTCTTTTCATTTCCTTTAAAGGCTCAGAAAATGATTGAATTAATCTTGATTCATAGTGACTGTATAGAACAGAATCGAGCTGCCAGTCTGTATTTACCATCTTCATGGGAGGAGAAATCCTCCTCTTTCTCCTACAGAGCAACTGTTGGTTGAAAACTGCTGGCCCAACTCATAACCATTACATCATGAGGCTTCCTGAGTGGAGCTAAGAAGCCATGGACTGGAATTATGATTCCATTATTTGAATTATGGTGCTGGCATAGAATATATATATATATATATATATGAATAAATAGAATATATATGAGTAGAATATACATATATAGAATGCTGAGAGCAAGAATCTATATAGAATACAAATATATATAATATATATAAAAAGTGCATGCATGCTATTTAATATAATATTTTCACTTATTCTCTGTATAGAATATGTATTATTTGCCAATATGATTATATAGATATCTATCTTTAATATTTATCTATATACAAATAATACCTAGTATTTATGTAAATATATAGGGATATAAATACGTATTTGACATAGAATGCCGAAAGTACCATGGAGTGTCAGAAGATTGAACAAGTCTGTCTTGGAAAACATACAGCCAGAATGCTCCTTAGAAACAAGAATGTATAGAATTTTTCTTATGTATTTTGGACTTGTTATCAGGAGAGACCAGTCCCTGGAAATGATATCTGATGGGTAGGGTGGAGGGGCAGTGACTTCATTTTCTGTTTTATTATATTTTCATATAAAATGTGTCAAAGAAAATATTTATTTTGGAAAAAATGGTGTATTTATTACTTTTTCACATTTATATTATATTTATTTATATCAATAGACTCTCACCTAAGGCAAACGAAGGCTTGTGTCTCAAATATTGTGGTAATTATTGAAAAATGTATTTCAGATTTTAAAGCAAGCATTTAAGTTAAAAATGTAAGCATTTATGCAATCATATCCATTTCCCAAACCATTTTCATTTCCTGTGTGATATTAAAGGAGCCTTGGGGTGCCGGGAACTAAGCTGTGGGCCGCTCACCAGAAGTTCACAGTTCAATTCCACCATCTGTTCCTCAGCAGAGATGAGGCTGTTTGCGTTTATAAAGAGGCACACTCCCAGAAATCCTAAGGAGCAGCACTACTCTGTTCTATAAAACACAAAAAACAAAGACCACTATCATAAAGTCAGCCTGACTCCAAACCAACCTGCATCAGGTTTCTGAGGCTTTGTAACTTTTACAAGCAAAGAAAGAGCCTTTCTTTCTCCTGAAATGGATCTGGTGGGAATGAACTGCTGACCTTACAGTTAAAAGGCCAATGATTGTTTGCTTTCGGATTGCTATAAATTTGAATTCACTCAAAGACAGTAAGTATTTTGTTCAATTTAATTATATTTAATGATTACAAATTCTAGGTGCATAGATCTACCAATCAACTTAAGATTCAAGTTCAAGTTACAGAAGAGGAAATAATGTTTTTTACATATTTTCAATTATAGTTCTGTTAGATATCTCTGGGGACAGATATACCTCGGTCCTTGGCTCCATGTGAGAAAGAATTCACGTGGAAGCCTGATTTGTGATCCAAATGAGTTTTATGAGAGTTAGAAGAAGTCTCAGGTTTACACAAGCACCCACACAGGGCCCCTCACCCCATACAGCCTCCCTAGAAGCTCCTCGGAATGTCATGCGGCCGGCTCTGGGCTACTGCCTTTTACAATTATTCCACGGGGAGGGGTGGTAGACGACCTTGGTCGACCCCATTGGCTGAAATGAATTTTCCTGGCCTAGGTAGGCCAATGCAGGTGCAGCATCCGTCCAGGTGTACCTTCCCCTCCTGACCGGAAACATGGACCTATGAGTACACAGAGTGCACCACTCCTTCATGAGCTGGTAGCTCAGACCTCTGAGTTGTGTAATGGACGCCTCTGTCCCTAAGCTAAACTACCTTATCCTAAATAACTTTCACTTATCAAGTATGTATTGAATTCCTTCTAAGCACTAGGTATTCTATTTGTATCAGTCAGACATATTAATAAAACCTATTTTTCTCTTAAGTGATTTTAAATTAAAATAATTATACCTTTTGAATCTATTCCATTGTGTACTGCATTATTTACAAATTATGTTCACATAAAAAATTAACAAGGATCTTGTAATATTTTGTAACTGCTGTTGTAACAAATTACCACAAACCTGTAGCGTAAACACATAATTTTTTTCAGTCTATAGTTGCACACAAGGAATTGCCTGGTTAAAATCAAGCTATTTGCGAAGCTGAGCTCCCTGTAGAACATCTAAGTGAGAATTCATTTCTTCGAGTTCTCTAATTTGTAGAGCACCTTTACTTGGCTCATGTTCCCTTCCTTCAACTTAAAATGCAGAAGCATAACACGTGACTTTGAAGGTTATCTCCATTTCCTACTTCTTATAACAAAACCCACATGGAAGAAGCCACCAGCCTGTGTGATCTTGAGGTATAGAAGGGATCAGGTATCAGGCATCAAAGAACAAAAAATCCTATCATTGGGTTCTCACCTTCTCGATATGATCACTGAAGACAAAAGGGTACATAAGCATAAGCAAATGTGGTGAAGAAAGCTGATGGTGCCCTGCTATCAAAATATATAATGTTTGGGGTGTTAAAGGCTTGAAGATAAACAAGTGGCCATCTAGCTCAGAAAAAACAAAGCCCACATGGAAGAAGTACACCAGCCTGTGTGATTACGAGGTGTCAAAGGAATCAGGCATACGGCATCAAAGAACAACAAAAAAAAATCATATCATTGTGAATGAGGGAAACTGTGGAATGGGGACCCAAAGCCCATTTGTAGGCAATGGGACATCCCCTTACAGAAGGGTCGCGGGGAGGAGATGAGCCAGCCAGGGTGCAGTGTAGCAATGGTGAGACATACAACTTTCCTCTAATTCCTAAATGCTTCTTCCCCTACCCCCACCCCATTATCATGATCCCAATTCTACCCTACAAATCTGGTTAGACCAGAGGATGTACACTGGTATAGATAAGAACTGGAAACACAGGGAATCTAGGACAGATGATCCCTTCAGGACCATTGGTGAGAGTGGTGATACTGGGAGAGTGGAGGGAAGGTGGGGTGGAAAGGGGAAACCAATTACAAGGATCTAAACATAACCTCCTCCCTGGGGGACGGACAACAAAAAATTGGGTGAAGGGAGACGTCAGATAGTGGAAAATATGACAAAATAATAATAATTTATAAATTATCAAGGGTTCATGAAGGAGGGGATAGTGGGAAGGGAGGTGAAAAATAATGATGATGGCAACAAATGTACAAATGTGTTTGACACAATGGATGGATATATGGATTGTGGTAAGAGTTGTATAAGCCCAATAAAATGATTTTTTAAAAAGAGAATCTTTGATATTATAGTAATTCCACCCATATAATTCAGAGCAATCTCTCCGTCAAAAGTCTTTAATGTAATGACATGTGCAGGCTCTTCCGCCATATATGGCAATATTCACAGGTCTGCATGTTTTTGCCAAACCTGGTGCACTGAGATGGCTGTGTGGACAGGTGCATCGTCATTGTGGCAAAATCAGTAGCCCATCTGCCACAAATCAGGCATTTTTGGTCACACACTGTTACACAATCTTTTCAGAATCTTTAAATAGAAAGCTTGATTAACAGTCTCACCTGGTGGAACAAACTCCAAATGCACTGAGTTTTCATCCTTTCTGGAAGTTGATGGACGTCGAGAACGCAGTTTGTCATCAATTGACATTTTACCTTTTTAAAATGAGAAAACCACCTGGACAATTAGTTTTTATTATAACACTGTCCTCATAAGCTATGTTTAACATCACAACCGTTTCTGCGGCATTTTTCCTGAGCAGAAAACATAATTTTCACAACTGTGTGCTGTTCTCTTAAATTGGCCATCACAAAAACAAGGTTGAAGGAAACTGCTTTTATGAAAAATTCACTGTGCACTGAGAACCTTCCCAGGCTACACCACTGCATGGCTAACTCAGAGTGAGTTACTGGGTGCCTACCTAGCAGGAAAAATGAATACAAGAGAAAGCTTGAAATTGCCCAGTGCAATTGTTTTTATGCCCAAACTGAATTTATCTGGGTGGAACGGGTTTTTTATATACATATATCTAGGAGGGGCACCACCCAAAAAAAGGAATTGCTGTTGGGCAGAGAGGAGCATTCACAATACTTTTTTTGCCCCCTATAAGCGAGCATCTAGCCACTCACTCTGAGTTAGTGCACTCTAGCCACAGTGATGTTTTTTCGTAAAAGCAGTTCCACTTGAGTCTCATTTTTTTGTGATGGACAACAGAAGAGACCAGCATGTATGGGGCTGTGAATTTGTGTTTCCTGCTAGGGAAAAATGCCACAGAAACTGTTGTGATGTTGAACACAGCTTACAAAGACGGTGCTATGTGAAAAACTAGAGTACAAGTGGTTTGTTCATTTCAAAAGGTGAAATGTCAATTGATGACAACCTCTTTCTGGACGTCTGTCAACTTCCTAAAACGACAAAAATGTCGACTCGTAGTACTTTGGGAGGTTTTTCCTCCAGGTCCACGCTAGAGGTTCTGAAAAGATTGTGTAACACTGTGTGAGCAAAACAGCCTGATTTGTGGCAGACTGGGAACTAGTTTTACTACCACGACAATGCACCTGCTCCCACAGCCATCTCAGTGCACCAGTTTTTGGCAAAAACAGCAGGCCTCTCTTGCTCCACACACCTTACTCACCTGACCTCATTCCATGCCACTTCTTTTGGCTTCCATGAACGAAGAGAGACATGAAAGGACAATGATGTGAAGACAAAGAAGGGGTGACTAAAATAAGGAAGGAAGTGCCATTCAAACAGATGTGTTCGAAAAATGTTGCCAAGAATAGCATCGCAGGTTTGACAGATGTATACCCAGGGCTCAAGTAGAAAGCCAATGATTTGACAATGATGATGACAACAAATATACAACTGTGCTTGACACAATGGACGGATGGATGGATAGAGAGTGATAAGAATTGTATGAGTGCCCAGTAAAATGATTTTACAACGAAAAGAAAACAAAAAAAGAATCAGGAACTTTTATGATCCATGAAATTAAATCATAACATTTGAGGCACAATAACTACACGGATACTTACATACAGGTTAGACAAAAATGGAGCAAACAAGGGTATGTGTACTAATGGCCGGATCTTCAGGCTGGTGGCAGAACAAAGGCAGATTCGAGCTGCTTTCAAACCAGAGAGTAAACAGGCTTACTAGGTGTTGATTAACCTATCATATGACACAGGTAAGAACGTTATATGTAAACCACACTACATTGTTTTCATCCTAGACAAGGTAATTTGAAAATAACATGTTTACAACCATGTGTTCTCTAAGAACATCCTGCATACGGGCATTTCATATGATCACTGTATTTCAATCCCCTCTGAGAATTGTATTGCGACATCTTGTATTTGAGTGACCGCTGCGGCAAGATTTTCTTAGCAGAAGTAGGAATGGAGACTAGTTTCCAACTCTAAAGTAGCCATTTTACTTATAGTAAAGAGGAATGATTTGTTCAATTAATTATCGTAAGAAAATCACCCATGCAGTTTATCACGAAGTTCTACAAATGTGTCTTCCTTCATGTTTATCTGAACCTATTTTAGACAAGTCCCACCTCTCTCCAATATTTTGTGGACACACTACGTGGTTGAGTCCATTCTAATTGATAGGGAGCCCATATGTAAAGTGATATGCACCATCAAGTTTTCTAGTTCCTTAGTATTTGCTGTGGGGAGTTTAGGTGGTACAGGTGGTTCCTGTTCATTTGGATTGCGAACCACCTAGTGAGACCCACCAGCTGCTGCAGGGGAGAAAGGTACGTGTTTCTCCAAACATACCTACAGTCTTGCAACCCTGTGGACCAGGTGCCCTCGGCCCTTTAGGGTCCCTGTGAGTTGGGTCTTCAGTTAAATGGCTCTGCGTTTGATTTGTGATTTTGAATATGTGTTGATCGTTTGTCCTTTTTTCTCGCAGTGGGTTTGAACTGTCAATTGCTGAGCCACTCAGCTACCTCAGCTCCTCTGTCAATCGGGACATTATCTTCTTGGGATAGTACCCATTCATGTAAGGGCTCTCATTAAATGTTCGTGTGCTAGGGCATAGTGTATGTGGAGTCATTTTGGAAAATCTACCCCAAAATTGGCCTCAAGGAAAATTTAGTTTAAACACGCCATCTTCAAAAGTATATGCATGCAAAAAAGTATAAGTATGCCTTTTATGTGAAAGGGAAAACAGATGGAATGTGTAGCGGTTGTGCTCTATCAGTAACACCTAGCAATTTTAATCATGTCATGGAACACTGTGTATAAATACTAAAAGTAGAGTTGAAGTGCTTGAAATTAAAATGTTGCCGAAACTGTACATAAGCATTATTGATGTTATGTGTGCTTCTGGAGAGAGAGATAACTCTTCGACTAGCATTTTAGCAGATAGTTGAAATAGCTTGACCCTGTTACCTCTGCCACCTAATTAGGTTTTAAGAACTGAGTAACAAGGTCCAGCTTAGCTATGGAGAAAGCCATCTCCGATATAGCAAGATACTTAGTAAGCAAGCTATATCACTAAAATAGAAACCTATTAATAAGTGGTTTTCTATAAAAGAGTATGAAGAATAAAATAAATTCAGACTGCATTTAAAAGAATATTCAGTTTTACAGTGAGTCGGGACAGTAGGTGCACTCTTGATTTTATATGCTTATCCTCCTACCACTGTGAACACTCAAACAGCGACGATGTAGAATTGCTTCCCCGTGGCACAGACACAGGGTTTTGCTTTCGGGGACTTCACACACCTGAGGCCATTTTGAAGGGCGCAGCTAAGTGCCTTGCACTCACTGACGTGACGCTCCTCTCTCAAGAGTGTCTCCCATCCCTTCCTGCTCCTTCTAAGGTGCCTGAGTGACATCTGCCCTTCTCAATCTCCTCAAGTGCTGACACTGACTCATTCTTTTTAGTTCCCTCCGCATGCTTTCACTGGACGATGTTATTGTTCTTGTCTGTTTGTGCTTTTCAAACATGCATTCCTAGAAAACTCATTGCAAGCCTACAGGTGGAAATGCCTCGTGGAGTTTCCCACTTAAATATTCCACTGTCACTCGTAACAGGACGTATTCAAGATGAATTCATCCTGTATCCACCCCCCGACCCCACCCAGAAAGATATCGTGTCTCTATTGTTCCTTCCACAGTGATTAAGCATTCTCCATCCACTCAGAAGTCCGGGTGGGAATGAAGGACATGTTCAGTGTTGTGACGTGCCCTCGCCTCACTTCTGACTCATGAGGACCATACACACAGCAGTATTGAACATGGCCTGATCCTGTGCTATTCTCCAAGCTTCGGTATATGTGAGCCCATTGTTGCGTCCACCGAGTGGAGGCAAACAAATCCATCTCATTGAGAGCTTCCTCTAGTCCTCCAAGGCGGTGGCTCTCAACCTTCTTAATGCTGTGCCCCTTTAAAACAGTTCCTCATGCTGTGGTAAACCCCCAACATAAAATTATTTTCGTTGCTATTTCATAACTGTAATTTTGCTACTGGGCAACCCCTGTGCAAGGGTTATTGGACCCCCAAAAGGGGTCGCGACCCACAGGTTGAGAACCGCTGCTCTACTCGAGGGCTAGCATTTCTTTCCCTCAACTACTTGTTGGCCAGTGTGTAGTACTGTGAGGCTTGGGTGTTACTGTGAGGCTGTAAGTTGAGTAAGTGGCATTTTCAAATGCCATCAGGGTCACCCAGGGTAAACAGTTTTTGGCAGAAGCTTCCAGAAAATGAAGGAGGACTTGGCTCCCACTTTGGAGGAAGGAGCCACTGAAAACCTTGAGCACAGCTTCAAAATATTGTCAGATGCAAAAGACCGACTGAATGAAAGCAGAACGCTGTTAGAGGGACGCTGCCAGAGGAGGCTGCCCTTGGGTGGAAAGTGTTATTGACCTTAATTGATGAGCAGCTCAATCAGATGGAGGAATTGACAAAGTCAAAGAGCAGAATAGAAAATTTCAAAGGGCAGCTCAAGAAGTCAAAGCCAAATATTATTTTTTAAATATGCAAAAACCTAGAATTAGAAATACAAAAGGGAAAAACATGATCTACATAACTCAAGCAGAAAGAACTCGAGAAAAAAGTCAAGTCTCAGGTTGAAATTTAAAATATCCTCTGGGCAAAAATTGCATGATGCAGGAAGCATGGAGAAAAGATGGAAAGAATACAGAGTCACCTTACCAAAAAGAATGAGTCAGCATTCCTCCATTTCAGGAGGGAGCTTAAGAGCACGAACCAATGGTCCTGAAGGAACACCTTTAAGCCGCAGTACGGGCATTGGCCAACAACAAGCCTCCAGGAATCGATGGAATGCCAATTGAAATAGCTCAACAAGCTGATGAAGTGCTGGAAGCAGTCATTCTTCTCTGCCAGGAAATTCAGAAGACAGCCACCTGATTGAAAGAGATCCCTGTTTGTGTCCATTGTGAAGAAAGGTGACTCAACAGAATGTTGAAACTATAGAAAGTGTCACTAATCTCTAATGTCAGTAAAATGTTGCTGAAGATCATCCAACAATGGGTGTAGCATTACATTGACAGGGAGATGCCAAGGCCCAGGACACATGCAGAAGAAAACCTAGAACACCGGATATAATTGCTGATATTAGATGAATCATGTCTGAAAGCAGAGAATACAAGAACGGGGTTTGTTGTTATTAAGTGTCATCAAGTTGGCTTCTGACCCATAACAACAGAACAGAATGCTGAACATTGCTATGCCACCTTACAATTGTTCCTATGGCTGAGCCCATTGATGTAGCCAGTATGTCAATCCATCTCTTCGAAGGCCTTCTTTTTCTTGGCTGGCCCTTCACTTTACCAAACACAATGTCCTTCTCCAGGGTCTGGTCTCTACTGACCATATGTCTAAAAAAGTCCTGCCATTCTTGCCTCTGAGGAGCATTATGAGCTTACTTCTTCACGTAGGGACTGGTTTGTCCTTTTAGGAGTCTGTGGTACTTTCAATATTCTATGCCAGCACCACAATTCAAATGCACCAATTCTTCTACGGTCTTCCTTCTTCAGTGTCCAACTTTCACATGCATATGATGCAATGGAGAATCCCATGGCTTGGGTCAGGCTCCTTAGTCCTCAAAGTAACATCCTTATTCTTAATACTTTGAAGAGGTCTTTTGCAGTACATTTACCTAGTGCAACACATTTTTTAATTGGGAGTTAATACATAGATCATATAATTCCATAGTTCAATCACATCAAGCAGTATAGTACAATTGCTACCATAATCAGTTTCTAAACATCCTTTTCCTTCCTGGACTCCTTCACATCGCTTCCCTTTACCCCAACCCCCATCACCACCTCCATGGTGCTCCCCTGAAAACTTTATCCTACTTGTTGTCCTGATAGGTTCATCAATCCTGAGTTTCAGTTAGTGAAAAAAAAAATACATGTTGGGATCTCTTGAATGCTACCTCCATGGGCATTGATTATGGACGCAAGATGACATCTTTGACAACTTCAATCTCTTCCCCATTTACCATGATGTGGCCTGTTGGTCCAGTTGTGCAGATTTTGGCCGTCCTTACATTCAGTAGTAATCCACACTGAAGGCTACCGTCCTTGATCTTCATCAGCAAGTGCTTCAAGTTATTTTCACTTTCAGCAAACAAGGCTGTGACATCCGCATGCCATAGATTTCTATTAGCACTCCTCAAATCCTAATGCCACATTCTTCCAAGCTGAACTTCGGCCAGTTCCCAGTCCATGTACTACTCCAACTGGTGTTGGAGGATCTTCAGCAAAGTTTTACTCGTGTGCATATCAATGATATCATTCTATAGTTAGAAGATTCTGTTGGCTCACCTTTCTTTGGAATGGGTGCAAACAGGGATCTCTGCGTCAGCTGGCCAAGTAGCTGTCTTCCAAATTTCCTGACTTAAACACGTGAGTGCTTCCAATGCTTTGCCAGCTTTCTGAAATATTTCAGTGGGTATCCCTCCAATTCCTGGAGCTTTGTTTTGACTAAGGTATTCAGTGCAGTTTCAAATTCCTCCATCAACATCATGGGTTCTTGCTCATACATTACCTCTTGTAATTGTGGAATGTTAAGTAGTCTTTTTGGTGCAGTGACTTTGTGTATTCTTTCCATATTTTCTTGATGCACCCTGTACCACTCAATATTTTGCCTATAGAAACTTTCAAAATTGCAATTTGAGGATTGAATTTTTGTTGAGTTCTTTCATTTTTTATGCAGAACATGCTCTTCCCCGTTGGGTTTCTAATGCTAGGTCCTTGCACATTTCATTGTAATATTTGGCTCTGTCTTCTCAAAGTGCCCTTCAAAATTTTCTATTCAGATGCTGGTCTTCATCCTACTTTCCATTTGCTTAGCTACTGCATAATTTAGAGAAAGATGCTTACTTCTGTTTTATTAATTAGGCCCTGGCATTTGACTTCGTGGACCATAACAAATTATGGATAAACTTGAGTAGAACAGGAATTCCAGAACACTTGATTGTTCTCATGAAGAACTGGTACTTGGATCAAGAGGTAATTGTGCAGGCAGAACAAGGAGTTACTGCCTGCTTGAAAATCAGGAAACGTGTGTGGCAGGAGAGGTATCCTCTTGCCACATTTATTCAATCTGTATGCTGAGCAAATCTTAAAAGACACTGGATTATACAAAGAAGGATGTGGCATCAAGATTGGAGGAAAGCTAATAAACAACCTGTAATAATCAGATGACACAAGATGACCTTGCTTGCTGAAAGTAAAAAGGACTTGAAGTACCTGCTGATGAAGATCAATGATTGTAGCCTTCAATATTGACTACAAGTTAATGTAAGAAAGTCCTCAAAAAATCCTCACAAGTGAACCAATAAGTAGCATGATGATAAATGGGTGGAAAGCTGAAGTTGTCAAGGATTTTGTTTTGTTTGGATCCACAATCAATGCTCATGGAAAGAGCAATCAAGAGACCTAAGATGCATTGCATTCATTAAATCTGCTGCACAAGACCTCTCCACGGGTACTGAAAAGCAAGGATGTTACTTTGAGAAGTAAGGTGTGCCTCACCCTAGCCATGCTGTTTTCAATGGCCTCATCTGCATGTGAGAGTTGGACATTGAATAAAGAAGACAAGAAGAATTGATACATTTGAATTATGCTGCAGAAGCATATTTAAAGTACCATGAACTTCTAAAAGGACAAATAAATCTGACTTGGAAGAACTGCCAGAATGTTCCTAAGAGACAGAATTACAAGATTCCTTTTCATATATTCCATACATGCTGTCAGGAACGAAGAGCCCCGGGAAAAGGACATTCTGGTAGGTACGTAGAGGGGTGGGGGAGACAAGGGAGGCTCTCAGGGAGATGGATTGCACTTCTTACAACATCGAACTCAGGCATGGGAATAATTCCTAGGATGGCTGAGGACTGGGCAGTGTTTCATTCTCTTGTGCATTAGGTAGCTCTGAATCAGAACTGCCTCGATGGCCCCCGAACAATCCCATTTGTGTCTCGTTTGAAGCCGCAGATTTTTCAATTACATCATTTAAACTCTCATCCAAAAGCATCTCTAGGATTGAGCCATTCCATGCATGATGGTTGTTCAGATTTTGTTTACAATGATTGTCATTTAGGGGTTTACTATTTTTCCAGTAAAAAGCCCACGTTGTATAGTAGGTACTTTTCTGAAAGCTGAAGCACTACTCTGCGTTTGAGTGAAAGTCCCATCTCGGAGTGACTAAAGAAAGTCCCTCCTAATGTTTCTACTGTCATCATCTCTCTTGTTTTCTTCTTCCCACTCTAAACTCCAGATTTACCAAGTTAAAAAAATCTAAACATGTCATGTAATCATCAAATTGTATGCATGCAACCGTATAAGCATTAAAAGCTGTGCTTTCAGCCTGAATTCTCCTTCACCTTAAGTGCTCACTAGTGCTATGTGTCTCAGGTTAAATGTTCCAAGGTTTCAACCATTTCAGATCTGGACAAATGACACACACTCACACACACACACAAGATCTAGCAATGATTTTTTAATGCGGTCTACTTTTGACCTCCAGTATTTTGCCATCAACGAGTTCTGAAGGAGTTTCTGTTCAAATTAAAGCAAAGAATTTTTGTTTGTTTAATTAAAGAAATTGAACCACTTAAATCAATGGAGCACTTAGTGAGAATTAAACAAGATACTCTAACTTTCTGAGGGAGAGGTACATTTTCAAGATAGAAAAGAGGGAGAGAAAATATGTAACTATAGTAATGGAGGCTTTGTATAATGACACAAATATAGTCAAGTTAAGTTTTTACAAGGCTGGCTGATTTGTTTTCTAGCCTAAATTTCTTGGAGCCCATTCAGTCAGCTATGCATGCATTCTTGTTGAAACCTGCTGTGTAAGCATTCTTCCAAGATCATCGTCACAAACATTCACTGCCAAACATTTCTGCAAAAACCATATTTTTTGTACCCTCTCCATTCTGCAATGGTAGTAAAAGTTTTACATGCAGTTACAACTCTGAATCAAAGGTTTTATTCTTAGGAAGGTAGAAAGGAGGACAAGTTGAATTCAACAAAAGAGCTTTGATCTAGACCAAGGACAGTCATACGCAATTATGCTCAGGATCGCAGTTTTGGAGTTCTCTCTCGTTCAGACATATCTGACTATCCTAACTGAACACTCGAATAAAAAACTTACAATCTACTTTCTAAGAGAGTCCCTAGATTTTTCAAACATTTGCAAGGCCCTTTACCTGGAATATTTCCTAAACCTTTATTATGACATTCTTCATTGTTATACTCTGCCTACAGTAGTTTAACTAGATGAAACAAACCAAAAACTGTCATTTATTTTGTCTAGTTAAAATTAACTCACACTTTTCAAGCACCTTTGTAAAATGTATGAAAATGATATAAAAAAGTGGAATTTAAAATCAAAATGAAAATAGTCGAGGATGTGCTTATTAGTAACTATTTTTTATTTAGGAAATACTCAGTTACCACAAATATACTTCTGTTGTTGTTTTTTCATATTAATTCATATGACATAGACAATTTTCTTATGTTGATTGGTTTATCCAGCAGATAGGAGCATGTATAAAAATTTGAATCTTAATTGATTTTAGTGAATTGTATCTACTTTTATATGCATCCCTAGTTCGTCACACAAGGATTCTCATTATCTTTGTCCATTATATTACATTCAAAATGTCCTTGTTCTCTTGATTTTGTCACTTACAAATTATTACTCTAAGACTGTATTCTGGTCTATTAGGTTTTACTAGAACAGATAGAGACTTCATGAAATAAATGAAAAAGGACAAGACTGAATATCAAATAGTGGTCAGCTCCTCTTAGGAAACCTAAATAGAACCAATGGTTGAGAATTGTTTTCATTAGTTGTAATAGTTATGGCAATGATTATATGAAGGGCTAGAGTTTATATTTTCTGGTTATTATTTCCTCAGATGGACAGTGCAGAAATGTGAAGCTACTCAGAGTGAATTATCTTCACACACATGAAGGAGTGTGCACATCTTGAAGAGGGAGGGGCCATGTGGATCATGAAATGTTCAACCATCACTGATGAGTTTATGGTAGCCCAAATATTATGGGTGAAAATGCAACTTCAATAATGACCTCAGGAACTATTCTTTGGAAATGCATGTTGTTAGACTTCTAAAGAAAGCAACAGAAAAGATGGAATATACAAAAAAAAAAAAAAAACAATAGATGAGCAGTCAACCCAAGCCAAAGAGAAGAAAATTCCTTCTAAATTGATGTATGTAACACCGAGGGTTACATCTTGACCAAATTAAAAAAAAATAGATGTTTTGACATACACAAAGTCACTGATTTAACATTCCTGTGACAGAGATACATTAACATCAAATTAGTAAATTCTATAATTGTAAATTAGGAAAATAAATTGCAAGCAGAGGGAAAATCTAGCATAAAGAGGTACACAGTAGAACACAAAATGCTGGATCTACATGTTGTAGAGTAAGAAGGAAAGAGAACAACCAAACAGGGAGGATGCAATTTTAAAACCTCAGCTGAACCTGCCTGAAGTTTGTAGAAGAAACAAAAAGGCACTAGAAACCAAGAAACAGGCGATTGCTTTAGTGAGAAATAGCACAGAAATACCTATGTAAATGACCCATAAAGACATGAAAAACCACCCAAGGCCTTCATATTTTTAGAATCGTGAGGTTTGTCAGATAGGTTTTTTAGAACAACTGGTAACAGAATTATTGGCTTTTTAAGACAATACTTCTCAAAACCGTTGTGCTCATATACCGCCCTAAGTGTTTTGTTAAAGTAGTAATTTTCAGTACGGCTGATATGGGGTCTATGATTCTCTATGTCTAATAAGCGCTGGATCCCACAATCTACAGAAGCAGAACCCTACGCTTGCAGAAGAGGCTGCAGGACCAGCCAGACACTTCAGGCCTTTATCCCCAATTTTGAGTATCCAAATTCTACATGCTCACTTAGATCAACCCAGTGCTCTAAGGAGACAAGCATGGTTCGTGAGGTAAAGAAACTTCATACCAGTTGTTACCCTGTAGGTCTGCATCCATAGCAGAGTCAAATCAGGACAGGCCATCCATAAAGCCAACAGCAATATGTACCAATTCAAAGGCTCAAAAACTTATCTTCATCTGGTCAGATTCTCGTCAACTCAATGTGGGCCTCCACACAGCCTCACCAGGGTGCCCATTGGCTGCCTCGCCTTTTTTACCATGAGCTCCATCACAAATTCTTAACAACCCTAAACCCCTTTAGCTAGGTCATGAACTTCAGACCAGACAACACCTTCTCTTCTTCTCCTCTAGGCCCTATGAAACAGGTCCCCAGGTGTCAGTGGCCAGACTCCACCCGTTTCTCTATTGCTGCTTTTCTCCCACTTCCACTCAACAAATGGATCCAGGTGGTCACCTAGCAAGCATCTCAGGCTGCATGCTGGCCCTCTTCTATGATCAATCCTGGAGAGGAGAGTTCTTTCATGGCTCAAGGTTTTTCCAGCTTCGGGCACAAACTACTGGCTCAAAGTTTATGAAGCCACAGGGATCCTTTTCTTCCCCTTCTTCAGTCTCTCAACAGCCTCCTAGGCAAGTCTCTTCAAATTCGAATGTCCTGACACTCAAGACACTGGGTGGAACTTGTCTTCTCAGAGCCTTCTTTGAAGGCATTTCCTAACTCATCTAAAGATTCAAATATAAGGCTGAAGACGGTGAACATAGAAACTTTCTATTTTGGTACTTCCTAATAATCATTTCTGTCTCATATGATATCAATAACAATAGTTAGAAGAAAGCAGTGTCATCTTAGTATAGCCAGATGCCAAACACATTCTTAACATTCAACCAATCTTTATCCAAACTATGCTAATCCAGGTTGGAGCCTTCTGTCAGCCATTTGGAGCAAGCAGCATAGTCTCAGAAGAGAATTTCAAGGGGCAGTTTCGCTCTCTGAGCTAAAAATTTACATTTATTACATTCTTTTTGCCATTTGAGACAGGATTAACCAAAGACGATTTCTAGGAATCAAAATTCGAACTTGCTATATTCTGTTCAGAAAAGAATTGAGTAAACAGTGTGGCCATATCTGACCTCTGGTTAGTTATAGAAGAAAGATTTCCATGAGGCAGAGGTCACTTTCCATCCACTTTCCATCTTCATGATTAGTTTCTCTAGTACACCTCTCCTAAGGTACCATAGTATGTTAGGTCAGGTTGACTAGAGAAATAAATCCAGAGACATTCATATATGTATAAGAGAGAGCTTTATATCAAGAACAATTACACACTGAGAAAACAACCCAACCCATTCCAGATCATGTTCATAAATCCAATATTAGTCATATGTCTGACACTAGTCCATAAGTTCATTTTCAGACTTACAGTACTACTCACAATGGTGATGAGTGCAGGAAGATCACAGGCCAGTGGGGGGGAAACTCTTATGGATCCAATGTCAGTGGAAGTATCCCAGGGCTATGCCTGCTGGTCTCCAACACATGGCTCTCTCAGGTCTCAGCATAGCTCCTCGTGGCTTGTCCACAAGAAGATGAAGACGGAGCGACAGTGTAGCTTGTGTCCAGGAAGAAAGAGGGGAAGTTCCTAGAATCCTCATGGGATAGCCTTACCCACAAGGAGGCATCATCTGACTATGACCTGATTGATAGGCTAGATTCCGGTTCTTCACTCTTAATATCCTCAAATTTACGTGAGATTATGTAACTAACACAGTCATGTATTCTACCTTTAGAATACCTTCCTCACATTGGCTAGACTCCAATATTCTAGCCCAAGACATATGTCCACTTTCCTTATTTCATCAGCAAAACGCACCAGCTTGACCACCAACACCCCATGTACCTCATGGGCACAACCATCTCTTTTTTGTTTTGTTTTTACTCTCAAAATATGCCTGGATGCACATAATCATTGTTCCAACAATTGGAAAGGCAATGCTATCTTTCAAAAAGTAATTAAAAATAATAATGATTTTCTTTAATGGATATATATATATCTATAAATAATTCTGGGTACATTATATCTCATAGATATGTTTTATTAAAATGCTAGTTATCACTCTCAAGAAAACCATACTTTTATAATAATTACTAAAATAAATACTAAATATAAAATAAATTCTGTAATAGCATTACTATTTTATTAAATCAAGTAATATAAAATGTTAAAAGTTTTATTTAGGCCATATGCCAAGAACCTTTATTTTTTCTTATTATGCAAACTCTTTTTCCTTTATGAATCATATTTCTAGTATATAAAGACATCTTTGCTCAACAGTTCCTTTCTTTGTACATTTCTCAACACACGATCTGCAGAATTCTGTTCCACATTGACTTATAGCAACCTGAAATTGCCTATGTACTAAGGCCATACAGACATCATTCTTGAACGGCGAGATGGTGTGGCATTGGCTTCACTCAGAGCAACCCTACAATCTACACAGGAAACAGTGCCTGGTTCCATACGTCCTCACCTTGTCAATAATTCTCCTGGAGGGCCTGCCCTCTTCTTCCCAGCCCTTCAGAGAATAATGTCCGAACCATAATTTCCTTTGGGGATCGGTTACCCCTGACAACATGTTCAAAGTATGTGAGACAAAGTCTACCACTCTGGCCTCTATGGAGCATTCTGTCTGTACTTCTTCTGAGACAGATCTGCTTGTTCACTTGGAAGTCCAAAGTAGATACAATAGTTTCCTCCAGCATCAATCTTCTTCGGTCATCCTTATTTAACGTCTAATTTTCACATGCGTTTGAGGCAATTGAAAACATCCTACCTTGGGTCAGGCGTACCTTAGTTCAAATAGCAACATCCTTGTTTATCAACATTTCCTTGCTCAAAGCAAGGAGGACTTGAAGCACTTGTTGATGAAGATCAAGCAATGCAGCCTTCAGTATGGGTTACAACTAAATGTAAAGAGAACCCCAAATCCTCACAACTGTACCCATTGGTAACATCATGATAATTGGGGAAAAGATAGAAATTATGAAGGATTTCATCATGTTTTGATCCATAATCAATGCTTATGGAACCAGCACTCAAGAGTTCAAAAGACCCATTATATTACATATATCTGTTTAAGACCTCTTTAAAGTGTTAAAAAGCAAATATGGAATATAGTTAAAGTCTATATTTTATTTCCTGAAGTTATCAAACATAATCAAAAGAAATTTCATGTAGAATTCTCAATAATCACATATATGAAGGAAAATATTCCTTTTTTAGTTTATATTTTAGTATTTAATCCATTTCAATTTAAAAAGTATGGCAGCTTTCACTCACTCAATAATCTAGTATATATATAATCAAGCTTGTCTATTGTCCATAAAATGAAATTATTATAGAAAATGCTGTTAGTATATTTTTGTTTATACTGGTACAAAATACTAAATGAAAATAGAAACACCAGGCATATATTAATATTCCCTAAATTTATAAGAAAAGATATCTTATGTAGATGATAGAAAATTCATAGCAATTAAACATAGGCCTAAACAATGTTTTATATTTGCTTACATAGTCAATAATAACCATGCTTGAATCAAAATGCTGTTAGAAATAAATCCCTCAGAAATCCATCTATTTTGGTTAGAAGACATTATGGTTATTTCTATATTGGGGGTTTTGTAAGTGATTTAAAAACACAAAATCTCCATTGGATACAGAAATTTTCATACGAAGAAAAGAGAATATTTTTTAACTTAGTTTACTTAATTTTTCCATGAATTCACTGTTCCAGTAGATTCCTCTAGTCATATAACTTAGAAATTTTCATTTTGTGATACAAGAAATACCATTGTAATACTTTTTATAAGTAGGTGATTTTTTATTAGCGTCTGCTAATCAATGAAATAGACTTCAAGAAATGTATTCATGATACGCATTGTTTCTCCATGTTAGTTTTATTAAAGTTAGAAGATTGCATCTCCTGAAAGTGTTTTTGCCTTCATACTGACATGCCATCTCGAGGGGCTGCCATAACTCGGTAGGTGTCGCCCGAGTATTTTCATTTTCTGAAGAACCCAAAGAGAGAACGGTTGCTATTAGAAATGTTGCCCAAATCACTCAGTTTGCATCCATTTTGATAAGATTAGCTGAGCAAGAGATAGTTGAAAAATCAACAGTGCATCTGCTGTTCTTGGTGAATCAGAATTAAATACAAGAGGATTAATATTTACATAGACATTAATTATATTGATAACTTATCTGAAACATATTTCCAGACATTCTGAATTTATCTGAAACATTCCATTTGGACGTGGTATAAAATATATGGATTCCAGTATTTTATTCAGGAGAAGCTTATGTGACTTTTTCTATATAAGTATTTATAAAACACTGTGATATTGAAGTAACAATTTCTCTTTCTTGAGCATTAGCTCATACTGGTCATAAGAAGGGGGGAGGGCATGGGGGGAGAAGGTAAATATAGTCCAGATGTCTGACCTGCCCAAACTGCCATCCATTCCAATACTGTTGAGAAAAACCACCATCTTCTCCTCTTAGTACCCTGTCACCTTATGTCCCAGAGGCCTTCGATTCACTTCAATGGCCTCTCAGAACTCAGAGTAAAAATACAAAGCAAAGCAAACAAAATAAAATATGGCTTACCACTTCCAGGTGCTGGTAAGTCCCAAATCAGCATTTAAATGTCCATCTAGAGCAGCGGTTCTCAACCTGTGGGCCGCGGCCCCTTTGGGGGTCGAACAACCCTTTCACAGGCATCACCTAAGACCATTGGGAAACACATATTTCCAATGGTCTTAGGAACTGAGACACTGGCTTTTTTTACATACTGTCATAAAAATGTAGCAATGTACTTTATTGTTATACTAAGACAGTTACCCATGCTACACAATGCTTCAAGGCAAAATTTCATTTACTTGTCATTAGAAATAACTATTTCACAATATATAATTTCAGATTGCTTTTGTGATTAATCACTATGCTTTTATTATGTTCAATTTGTACAATGAAAACACATCTTACATATCAAATATTTACAGACGATTCATAGCAGTAGCAAAATTACATTTATGAAGTAGCAATGGACATAATTTTATGCTTGGGGGTCACCACCACATGAGGAGCTGTGAACCACTGCTCTAGATGAGCCTCCTCATCCAAGAGGATGTAGAAGTTGATGAAATCACATCTAAGAGCAAGAGGTTCAGTATGTATATGTATGAACTGTGAAAAGAATTGTATCAGCCCCAATAAATTGTTAAAAAAAAAAAAAAAAAGAAAGAAAGGAGAACCAGCTACAAAGTCCAAAGGATAGTCTGTATTTCAGACTTTTGTGACATCTCCCCTTCTTGCTTCTAAGAGGGTTCAGTTTATTCTGAGAAGGAAGGCATGGAATTCGATGATATCTATTAACAATTATTCACAGGTGAATTTTATCAGTGCATTTCCCCCACTTTCGTATCCAGACCAATGCAGGCAAAAGCCCTTTGGTAAATGCCACAGAGACTTTGGCTAGAAGAGCCATGTTAAATAATTCACCGCCCCTGCACACATGCACGCCATACAATCCCTCATGGGTTTCAAGTTTAGTAAAAATTACTGTAGGAAACTCCATGACAGTTAAAGCCTATCTTGAACCAAATTACGGGTTCCATGCATTCTTTTTGATCTATTAAAAACAAGATGATAACTTGGTTTCATTAGATTTTCATCTTCATTGAGACAAGTATTATCAACGTTTTTGCATTTGTCTCTGTATGTCTTTATACCACCCCCCAAAATCAAACCTATTTCTGTTAAGTCCAATTTGGCTCACAGTGACCATATGGAAGAGTAGTTTTGCTTAGTTGGCTTCCCATTAAAATACAGCAAAAATGTTCCAGTTCAAAAATTTCTACATTTACAATTGACTACATTTGATTATATTCTTTCAGGTATACAATCTTTCTCAATGTCCATTTTTGAGTTGTTGCTCCTCCTCCATTAGCATAAACTAAGTGCTCATTAAGGTTCCTAGCTAATCTTTTGAGTCTTTGTTAATTCAGTCTCATAGAAATACTTCTAAAAATAGCATACTGCTCAAGGCAGTTTGGTTTTTTTTAAGCACTTACGCTAATGTATTATTTATTTTTAAACTAACTCCAGAAGATAATCTTGATGCATGGTTTAAAGATGATCTCCAGTCAATCATTTCAGTGGTCCATCTGGCTCCAAGGCTCCAAAGAGCCGGGGTCCGTGAGAATTGGAAATCTGCCTCTGCCTTTTCTACCTTTGGATCAGGATTCTTCCTAGAATCGTTGATGAAATACGCAGAAATGGCAATCCAAACTGTAGTTTCATGGAAACAGACTGCTACATCTTACAGTTAGATGTGTTCATAATGAAAGGAGAATGAAAATCCAGGGCTATGTGTAACAAGTGATGCTTAAACAACTTCCTCCAGGTGAAGGTACCCTGTACTCTTAAGTGTTAGAAAACATCATAGTTAGTAGACACCATTGTTATTATTGCAAATAAAAAAGTGAGTACAGGTTATAATGAAAGTTAATTTTAATAAACCCGTTAAATCCCTATGTAGAAGAGAGTATTTTTTAACTTTCTTCAGATGGTAGCATCCTCCTCACTTTCCTCTTTTCTAAAGATGGCTGAATTGGTCAATTACAGTGAATTGCAGCCTTTGGTTTTATGCCTTTTCTTGTCCTCCACAGCCTCTTTGTCTCTCTATGGTAATGAGGCTAATCCTCTCTTCAGTAGATTCCTGTGGGGCTGTAGCAGCAAGGCTCTCAATAAAAAATCTGAACAGTTCAACAATTTTTATTGAGTCCTGATTGAACAGCCCTTAGAGAGCTAAGCACAGGGGGGAAAGGGAGACTGGGAAAAGTAGTCAAGAGCCGTAACAGCTTCCGTCTAAGGACATACAACACCAGTCCAAAACACTTGGCAAAATCTAAAATTTAACAACTTGGCTTCAGTGTACATTTCCTGGTGCCAAATAACGAGGCACAGAGAACAGAAATAAAAGTAGCACCAGAATTGTATTTTTCATTTTCATTATGAAACTCCTAAAATTAAAACAGAACTGTCAAACTAAATATTCGTTGTTTTTTTTTTCAAGTACCTTCCAAGATTAAGCAACCACAGTACATTTAAAAAGTATCCTGGTGGTATAGCTGAATTTCCTTACCACCATTAGGCATTTCCAGCCCTCCTCTTTCAAGCTTATAGAAAACATGGAGATGAAATAGAGCAGTTTTACTCACAAGAGAGGGAAAAAGCTATAAAGGTAGTCACATTTGTTGCAACAGAGAATGTTTCTGAGGGTTACTAAGCAACAACTGAAAGTTAGCTGCATTAATTATGCCTTGAGGACTCAAAAGAAAGCTTACTGTGGGTTTTAGTTGGTTTGCTGCTATTCCCCTAAAATATATCCCGAATACTGTGTAAAATTTTAAAGTAAAAAGAGTTTCTTATGGTCAAAAATCTTGGAGGAAATATGAGTGAAAAAGGAAAAACATAGTATAATTCTCTGTAATATACAATGTTATAATTATTTAAGCAAAAAGCAACTATACAACATTTCCAATATATTGATGTTCTCTTCAAAGTAATGTGAAGATAAGGAATTGGAAAGGTAGAAATAGCTAGAAAAAATCTTATTAACATATCAAGGAGAGTCAGCATAGTTGCATAACTTGGAGAATATAATTGTGCCTATATAAATTTTTGAACTGGTATTTTCCAAGAAAGAGAAATGAATATTTAGAAATATTTTTAAAGGAGCCAAAAAGAGCACGTATTTTTCATAGCAGATTGTCACTTTTAATAATGGTCTGGTGAATAAGATAGGACCATTGTTATGCACCCACTGATTTTTTGCTTCAACAAAATGAAGAAAATTTAACCATTAATGGTGTCACAGTGTCAAGTGCAGATATACATACATGCATTTAGATTTCTTGTACAGTTTCAGATTTCTATGGGAAGCAACATGTAGGATAAGATTTGAGATTTACGATTGAGGATACAACTTCCTCAGGTTTTACCTTTTTGATAATTTGAGCTTTGGGGCTGGATTTCTTCAGCATGTATACACTAATAGGTAGGTTTATTGGGCCCGTCTGGCCAATAGGAACATGTGGTTGCAGTTTGATTGGAGAGCACAGAGATAAATGGTTTAGCCCACTTTGCTCTCTGGTGATTGGACAAGCATGCAGCTGCTTTAGCTCCTTCTCTGCCTCAACTTGTGAGCTACACTGCCTGTGGGCCAGCCAACCCATAGATCATACTGTCAGAGCTTGGGCTTCCCTTGACACCTGCTTCACCACATTGCTGGTGTATACATGGCTTTAGCTTGAGGCTGTGGATCCTGTCTTCTTACATTGCTTGAGGTAGATATTCCATCTGGGCCTGCTTCGTTAAGCTCCTGAGCTGCGGATTGTTGGGGACTCACCCTGATGTTTGCTGCCTGTGGGTGGACTCTGCTTGCCTTGCCCTGAGGGAAGACTCAACTCTCTGCTTCCTTGACCTTGTACCTGGCAAACTGAGCCCTCTGTACAGCTGTGTGGACTAATTAGCTGTTATATTCCTTCCTGCTATATAAACCTATCTATTTGTATCTATATTTATCTCTCGCTATCAAATGTATATCTATCTCATCTATTTCTATACAATCGTTAGTGTACTGTTTTTGTTTCTCTAGAGAATCCTGCCTAACACATATGCCAAAAGATGAGGCAATTCTGTTGCCCTATGAGGAATCACTGATCTATGCTATTAAAAAGTTATCAAGTTTTCATGTGCCTAAAGTCTCGGAAAAACTTAAGGCGTTTTGGTCATAGATCAAAGAAATGGTGAACCTATTTGAAATTGTTTAGTATGGATTAGTAAGCACAAGTAAGATTGTGTAAACCTGTTTACTGGGTATTCTATCCTGTGCAAATTCATTGATTTCCTCTGTTACAGAGGAAGCATGAGTTCAATTAATTTAAAACAATAAAGCAGCTATTTTCTTGCTATAACTCCCTAGCTTTGCTATGCCCCTAGGAACAATAATGAAGACCAAGATAGTTTCACTTGACAGGCTGAGTTCCTTCCCACAATATCTGTGCCGAGGATAACTGAAGAGACAGGCAAACTCATTGTCATTGAGCCAATTACAATTCATAATTATATCAATCCTAAAAGCATAAAAGGACATAGGACCATTGCGTATACATTTGAAGGATGTCATAGGATGCCTTTTCATGATTGTATATAGCGGTAAATCAATAGACTGTAAGATCAGTAATCAATATTGTATTTTATGATTAAGAAAATTAAGAAAGGTCAAAGTTGTGAAAGAAGGGAGACAAAATGCTAGTACATGTTGCTTTTGTTTTTCTCTCAACATTTATATTTGATTTTTTAAATTATCATCTAAAAAATAAGGTTATCATATGTTCTTATATATTCCTACGTGAAAGAGAAGATATAAAAATTAGAAATGTGAAAAAACAATAATGAAAAGTATTCATTCTTTTCTTCTTCATTATTTTAAATATCCAAAAATTTAGACAGGAAGAGTGGATAATGTTTAGGGAAGTCCTTAAAAAGTACTTGGATATTTTTAGGAATATAGCTATGGAGACTCCACTTCCAGAAAAGATAAGGAGCCAAATCATTATGATTTGAAATATTAGATGCATATCATTTTGTTAGAATGACATCTTGAATTTCAAGTTACGGAGACACTGAGGAGTGTCAAATACATATTCATCTTTATTTCCTATTAATACAACAATGATTCAGAGTCTGAAATTTTTTCACTTTTTTTTTCTCTATCTCTTATTGATATTTTCTTGGCTTTTTAAGGAGAACAGTCCAAGTGATAAATTTGAAGTTCACTTAGATATACATGGGACTAAATAAAATATGTTAAATTATAGTTATGTGTAAATCAAAACAATATTAGTCAAAATCATCTTAATCAAAGTAATGATCTGTGGGAAATATATTTAAAATGACTTTAAAATCTTGTAACTATATTCTGATGGCTCAATTCATAAATCTCTGTGGAGATTTATATGTGATCAAATTCTATTTTATTTTATGGATGGAAGGTTAAGGAAACTGAAGGAAATGTATCTATCTTAAAAATACTTCATACTTTACATACTTTTGCCCAAAATTTCATCTTATTTTACAGATGTCTTCCATCTTCATTTATCCCAACAAATTATAATCATGAATCTTATCCAAGATAGAAATTATACTCTGTATATATGTAGTTCTCCAAATTATGTACCAACTATGTGAATATTCATATAGTTGTATTCCATTACTTTCAATGTTCAAGAAAACATAATTATCTTATTTCAAAATGAATTTTTTTCTAAATTTAATTTTTTTGCTTCTACTTTTGCAAATGTTAAATTAAACTAAATCAGAACTCAAGTTACTTTTATTTTTTCCCCAAATTAAAATGGTTTATGTTATTGGAGTAGACATTTATTTTATTGAAGAAATGTTAAAATTGTAATCAATATCCTCTAAGCAAATATGTGTTTGAGTTTTTATCAGAATTAACTAATATTTAATAAACTCTTTTTCAGGGACAATTATATTTCAGTCATTTTCCTAAGCTACTGGGATATACATAAAAAATAAATCAGACAAATTACCAGATTTTCTGGAACTGTCCTTCTAATAAAGTGTACATAATAACTGAAGAATATATAACCTGGAGTTTGAAGTGTGAGAAACTACAGATTCATAAAACTGTACACATGGTAAATGGATCAAAGGCTATTGAAATTATTGAGATTTTATCCCAGGGCAATCTCAGTAAGAGTAAGTTTTCAGAAAATGAAGTAAATCTATACAATGTGATGAAACTTCCATACCAAACTTTGGACATTTATCAACTAATAAAAAAATTCCTATTCTCATGAATAATTAATTTCAATCAAGGAAAGCTCAAAAACAAAACAAAAATCTCAACTCACTAACTCACTTCCATTGAGCCAATTTGACACACAGTGACCCTATTATCAGAAAGGGTAGTTCCCGAGAGTGTAACTCTCTACAGCAGAAGAAATCCTGTCATTCTCCCTTGAAGATGCTCCTGGTTTCCAACTGCGCACATGTGATTAACAGCCCAACACGTAACCAAGGCAAATTAACATAAATAAGTGAATTAAAATGTTTATTCACAACAAAAGTATGTCAGGCTGTGTTTCTTAGAGAAACAGACCAGTGACACTCATATGTCTATAAGAAATAATTTTGGAAATAACAATCTATAAATTATCAAGGGCTCATGAGGAAGGGAGGAGGGGGGAGGGAGGGGGAAAAAAAGAGGACCTGATTGATGGAGAGGGCTTAAGTGGAAAGCAAATGCTTTGAGAGCGATTAGGGCAAAGAATGTATGGATGTGCTTTATACAATTGATGTATGTATATGTGTGGATTGTGTTAAGAGTTGCATGAACCCCTAATAAAATATAAAAAAAGAAAAAAGAAAGAAAGAATTTTGTATCTAAAGCTTTCCCAATTAGTTCCAACTCAAGTCCATGGGTCCAATGCAAGCCAGAGATTGAGACTCACCACACAGCTGCTAATAGGTGAAGCAGAAAGATAACATGGGAATCTGGGAGATGCCAGACCGGTTGGTGAAGAATTGTGTGGGTCCAATGTCCAAAGAAACATGATAGGTCTCCTTAGATCCCAGGTCGTCAGCTTAATGGGTTGCCAAGCCTAGAGACTGGCACACAGTCCAAAGAATCAAAGAAGTGCAAGAGAGAGAAGTTTTCAATGTCCCTCAAGCTGTGATCTGATTGAGACGTTGAACTCCATCCCTTTGTCTACATAGGTACCATGAAGTTGATACAAATTCTACCACAATAAGTGAGAGAGAAAAATTCAAAGCAAGAAATTTGTCAGGGGCTGGAGGGAGACATAATGTCCCTTGATGCTATTTAAATATCCTGGTCGTGGAAATCACCCTTGATACTATTTTAGTAAAGAACATAAAGTGATAAAGGACTTATTGCTGTGATATCTAAGGAGAGCATTCAAGACAAAGAAAATAGCAAATGCAAAGTTCCTCCGGTGGAATTTTGTCCTTGATGAAGAGGCCAGAGGACTGAGGAGACCTGAAGCCAAATGAGTAAAAGAAAGAAAATGAATCCCATCAAAAAGGTCTTGTTGGGGGAGACTGACTGTTTTAACTTCTTATATTTTACTCTGAGTGCAATTGGAAATATTTGAGTAGAGGAGTTAGTTATGTGCATGTGTTCAATCATTTTTCTAGTTATTGAAATAAAAATAAATCATAGAAGAAAGGGAAAGAATAAAATGCCCCACAGTAATCTACCACAAGATTATGTTGACATGGACCTGTTGTTAAGAAGTGCTTAGATTTCTGGATTTAATAGATAAAGAAATGAACTGACTTTATTCCCAGATAAATTAGATGTAAATTTTATGAGAATGTTTTATTTTAATTAAATAATTCATAGCCCATAAAACACATCTCTAGGTCTGGAAATATACAAGTGAATAAAACAGACAAACAAGTCTGCTGTCTTAAGGCTTATCTTGTAGAAGGTACACATTAATTTTGATTCAAAAACTATGTCTTTCCAAAGCAGGGTGGATAGAAGGTCCATTGTCTGAGATTGTGAAAACCGAAGGCAACTTGGGAGCTTGATTTGGGATGCATATTAATGCTGAGATGTGGAGGAGGCAGTTGGCTAGAGAAGTCTGAATTATCGGAAGATTTAAATTTGTGGGTCATGATCTATTAGTAACAAATAATGTTCAAGATTAGATAGTAAACATCAGAGACGAAGCTTAGAAAGAGAAAAGAGGTCAACTCCAAAATCAGAGGCCTGGGAAATGAGGGTGATTCCGACGAGAATGGAAAGGAAAGGGGAAATAAGAGTGGTGCAACAAATCTCAAAGATGAGAGAGGACAGTGAGTTTGCATGAACACGGGTGGGAATTACTCAGAAGAAAGTGTGAAAACCATTGTGCACCTTGAGAGAGTTTAATCAATGTCACTGATGTGCACATGAAAAATACAAGTGGCATACATTTGACTGTGTATATTCACAAGAACAAAAACAAAACTAAAAAAAAGAACTTGTCTGACAAATTGGTTTACATATTGCAATAACACTGGAATCTATGCCACTGATATTTCAAATATGAGCGAATTTAAGAAGCTTGGCTTTATATTCATTGTCAAAAATGACATTTCGAGATAAACCTTGAAGTACAATGCTGTTCATGATAAAATAATATCTATCCAGATGTTATTACTGGATATACATATAAGTATATCCAGTAAATGCAACTATTAACATAATTATTCATTTTTATGTACCAACCACTAAAGCTGTTGTTGTTTGCTGCCATCAAGTTCGTTCCAACTCATGGTAACCAAAGTACAACAGAATGAAGCACTGCGGATTCTGAATCATCCTTGAAATTGTTATTTGGATCCCACTGATGTAACAACTGGGCCCATAGATCAAGTCAGGGGCCTTCTTTTTTGTGGCCCTTTAACTTTAGCAAGTATGATGCCCTTCTGCAGCGACTGGTATCTCCTGATACCGTGCTTCCCAGAAACTAAGACACCCATAAAATAATCCAGAACAGGATTTCTAAGCATTTGAGCAATAGAAGCCATCCCCTGAAAATAAGACATGGTGATAGCCATGGCTCTGCAGCGCACAGGTGAGGAGTGGTCAAGAAGACCGCCAGCCCTTCTCCTCCACCCCATCGTGACAGCTGCTATCTCAGACGTGACCAGAGAGGTGCGGGCAGCCCCATCCACAAGGTCGACTCTCCCTGTCAGGTGCTGTCGTTCTGTGCGCTCTGCAAGCGGAGGCAGAGAGGGAGACAGAGACAGTGAGAGTAAAAGTCTCCTCAGTGAAGTGAGGAGGAGTAGGACACTCTGTTTTAGTGCGTTGGTCTGGGTATATTAGAGAAACAAATACACAGAAACTCATATATATATGAGAGAGTTTTATATAAAGTGTACATGCACATCAAGAAAACAGCCCAACCCAGTGCTGCCAAACCCACAAGTCCAACATTAGCCCATATGTCCGACACCAATCCACAAAATCCTCCTCCATCTCACAAAACAGACGCAATGATGCTAACTGCAGGAGGAAATCCGAATCAGTGAACATGTAAGCATCTGAGCGCTAGCAGGGGTCTTCTTCACAGGGCTGCTCCAGCACCCAGGGCTGCATCAGGGTAGGTCCATGGGGCTTCTCCTTGGGGATGTCTTGTAGGAAGTGAGCCTTGCCAGCTGAAGCAGGGAACTGGCTAAGCCAGCTGCACCCTGGTCCGACCATCAGAAACAAGAGACCCGAGAACTAGAAAGGCGAGATTCACTGAGCCATTATTCCTCCACCCTTCAATTAACCCCACATGTGTTTATCGGTCAGGTTGGAACAATAAACCTTAACTGTCTCACTTAGGTATAGTGTGTCCTCAGGGGGAAGAAGAAAAGCCGTGGCTGCCGTTTGACTCAGCACTGTGGGTCGATGTTCCAGAAGAAGATGATGTAACTATATTTGAATAAATGTAGATTGTTGTACCATACTTAATAAAAATAAGACATCCCCTGAAAATAAGCCATAGTGTATCTTCTTGTGGAAAAATAAATATAAGGCAGTGTCTTATTTTTGGGGAAACATGGTATATTCAAAGAAAGTTAGATGAAATCTTGTCATCCTTTCCTCCAGGGAGCATTCTAGCTGTACTTATTGCAAGTCCGATTTTACTTGTTCTTTGGTAGTCCGTGGTACTTTAAATATTCTGTGCCAACATCATCCTTCAAGTACATCGAGTTTTTCTTCTTTATGGTGTTCCTTATTCAATGGACAACTAAAACAAAATATAAGGCAACGGAAAATGCTATGGTGTGACTCAGGTGCATCTTAGACCTCAAAGTAATATCCTTGCTTTTTGACAATTAAAATGGACCTCTAAAATATATATTAAACTAATATAATCTATAGTTTGATCTCCTGATATCTTCTTCCAGGAGCATTAATTGTGGATCCAGACAAGATAAAACTCTTGAGAACTTCAATGTTTTCTACATTTATCATGATGCTATCTATCAGTCTAGTTGTGAATGACCTTGGTTTTCCTTCCACTGAGTTGAAATCCATAGTGAAATCAAAGTTGGCAGGCAATTTGGCTGCCCAATGCTAGCTTCCAAGGTCAAGCAACCAGAAGTAGGATACTAACCAGAAATGACCCAGTTCCCCACGATGTCAACACATATTAAGAATAAGTGACACTACCAAAGAAGTTTCCTTTCAAATCTATCAATGCTGTGCTCAGATTAAGGTAGGTCAGGCAGTGTTCTCCTCTCTTGTACATAGAGTCGTTTTGAGTTCAATTGACTAGAGGGCACCTAACAACAATACTCCACCCAATTCTTCCCACAACTGCATGGCTGCCCACAGAAGTTTCTAGCATGGCTCTGATGACGTTCTGCTAGATCATATCTCAGGGAAATCCCACCCGAGCCAAGTTGATATACAAGCTAACTACTAAAGTCATTATATGTTGGAATTGCCTCCATTTCAAGGAGTCTGATTTTGATTGGTTATCAAGCCTGAGAAACATGAATTATTCAACTCTGTAGGTGGGAACATTAAATAAATAACACCAGCTTTCTCTGACCTTCCAATGTCAGGGAAACAGAAGGAAGAAGGATTAAGAAGTAAATTAAGGTAATTGTAATATCTTATTTCTTATATCTTAAATTGGTTGAATAAGTAATATAAAACAATATTGACAGCAATATATCAGATGACAGCAGCTTTTGGATAAGCAAATTTGATTATGAAAATATAATGAACTAAGGTAGAGAGGAAATGGGAATACTCTTTTTCTAGGATGCCTGGTCTACTCATGAAACATTTGATGTTATTTGAAAGCATTAATTATAAATATATATTGAAAAGTCTAAGACAACCTCTAGAAAAATAGTAGTATAAAACATAAGAAACAAGGAACAAACTGAAAAATAAAAAATAGTTATATGCACAGAAGCTATAGGCACAAATATATAATTTATCACATCAAATATAAATGGTCTAAATATACCAATTAAAAGACAAAGACTGTTAAAGTTGATTAAAATCACCCAATTCCTGACTCACTGACAAAGTCAAATGAATGTCTCTTTCATACAGGCATAATTTCTAGAACTGCAAGAACAAAATCCCACAAAACTAGGTAGCTTACAGAAACACAGGCATTATCTCATAGGTCTGAAGGCTAGGAGTCCAAGATTAGAGAAGAACCAGATAAGTTTGGGTTATTATAAGGCAATATATTTTCTAGCATGTGGCTCCAGACATTCCTTAATTGAAGTTATCATATGCTACTATCTTCTTCCCTGTCTTTGTCTATCTTCTTTTCTATAAAGAGAAGTTTGTCCTATAGGATTAGGGCACAACTTCTTCTACTATGACCCTGCTTTCACCTAATTGACAACACAACATGTTCAAAATCCTATTTCAAAATGGTCACACTCACAGCACAGAAGTTGCCATCATATGTGTGTATGTGTGTATGGGCGGGGGGGGGGGCAGTGGGGGAGAGAGGACAGATGACTCAATCATAAAAATGGTCTATAGAAAAAAAACACAAAATAACGTGGACGACAAACACACACTCCTTTTAGTTGGGGGTAACGGGTTTGGGACTCCGGAAGGGCTGGGGCGCGGGCAGCGGAGCAAGCAGGCTGCGCCTAGGCTGGTGCCCTGGCGCTGGGACCGCGCACTTGAGGAAGACAGCGGCGCGGCCCAGCTAGGGGCCCAGCAGCGGGGCGCGGGCCAGGCACGCCTCCAGGGCGCCCAGCTTCTCAGGGCTGTGGCAGAGAGATGAGAAAGGAGCTGGGCGCACGGGTGGCAGTGGGAAAAAAAAAACACAAAATAAAAAGACATCAAGATAATTACTTTTGAGTCAATTTGGATTGGATTCTCAGTGGTTTGTCAGGTGACTCTTTATAATCTCCTGTGACCTGACCTGACACAATGTAATCAAAGTCAATTCATTATAAGTCTCCATAATGTGATAGGGTTAGGATGAAATGTAATGTGATGGAGTGAAATTGGTTTATGTGGCTCTTCTTCACAAGGCTCTATAATTCACATCAAATTAATTTGTGGGGCTATCTGTCTTGGAAAAAGTACACCCAGAGTATTCCTTAAACTTAGAAGCAAGGATGGCAAGAATTCATTCTACATATTTTGGACATGTTGTCAGGAGAGGCCAGCCCCTGGAGTAGGACATCACTTTTGGTAAAGGGGCAGATAAAAAGTGGAAGGCCCTCTACCAGATGGATTGACACAGTGGCTGCAACAATGGACTCAAACAGAAATTTTGAGGATGGTGCAGGACGTAGAAGTGTTTCAATCTGTTGTACAACGGGTTTCTATGAGTTAGAACTGACTCAATGGCACCTAACAAGAAGAAGTAAAGAACAAATAAAATGGATTCATTAGTTTCTGTCATTTAATCGCTGCTTATAAAAATGAGCTATCTTTGAAGCAGCAGTAGAAAAAAGAGAAACCCCAAGGAGCTTGGAAGAGCAAGTCTGTGATATCTGTGTCTGATGTGGTAGAGACTATCAAGACTAGATGTATCAGAAACTAGCATGGAGACTCACAGGAGCAGGGCTGAGACCATGCAGTACCTTCTCTTCATCTGGCCCAAGACTATGGAACTGTGGGGGACTGACAGGTAGGCTAGCTTCCAGGGATCACTTACTTGACAGTGAGACAAAGAACCAGAGAGAGGCTTGACTACCACATGGCAGAGCAACTAAGAATCAGAGAGAGATGGGACTGTCATGTGATTGAGAAGCTGAGAATGGCTAAAAGGACACATGACGGTATCTTACTTTTTGTTGATCCAAGCGTATAGAAAATTCCCTGAATAGACCCCTTCAATGGTGAATATTGTCTGTGAGTTCTATATGGAATTTACAGCAAATTATGGAACCCAGTATAGATGTAAAATGGCAAGAGAAAAACAGATGGCTCATTCCAATAATCAATAATAATCAATACCATGATTAAATGCTTGAATATTCAGAATGAAGAATTTGGTAGAATCTTCAATTTATTTATCACATAATTTAATGATTGATGCATAAAACTAAGTAATAGGACTCATACAACTCATCATAATCCATACATACGTCAATTGTGCAAAGCACATATGTACATCCATTGCCCTCATCATTCCCCAAACATTTGTACTCCACTTAAGCCCTGGCATCAGCTCCTCATTTTCCCCTTCCCTCCCCACTCCCCCTTCCCTCATGAACCCTTGATAATTTATAAATTATTATTTTGTCATATCTTGCCCTGTCTGACGTCTCCGTTTTCCCACTTTTCTGTTGTCCTTCCTGCAGGGAGGAGGTCACATGTAGATCCTTATAATCGGTTCCCCCTTTCCAACCCACCCTCTCTTTACCGTTCCAGTATCACCACTCACACCACTGGTCCTGAGGGATCATCTGCCCTGGATTCCCTGTTTTTCCAGTTCCTATCTGTACCAGTGTACATCCTCTGGTCTAGCCAGACTTGCAAGGTAGAATTGGGATCATTACAGTGGAGGAAGAGGAAGCATTTAGGAACTAGAGGAAAGTTGTATTCATCACACCCTGACTGGATGTCTCCTCCCTGAAACCCTTCTGTAAGGAGATGTCCAGTGGCCTATAAATGAGCTTTGAATCTCCACTCCTCACTCCCCCACTCATTGACCATGAAAAGATTTTTTATTCTGATGATGCCTGATACCTGATCCCTTGGACACCTCGTGATCACACAAGCTGATGTTCTTCTTCCATGTGGAATTTTTTTGCTTCTGAGCTAGATATCTGCTTGTTTACCTTCAAGCCTTTAAGACCCCAGACGCTATATCTTTTGATAGCCAGGCACCATCAGCTTTCTTTGCCACATTTGCTTATGCACCCATTTGTCTTCAGCGATCGTATCATGGAGGTGAGCACACAATGATATGATTTTTTTGTTCTTTGATGCCTGATGACAGATCCCTTCAGCACCTCATAATCATACAGGCTGGTGTGCTTCTTCCATGTGGGCTTTGTTGCTTCTGAGCTAGATGGCCGCTTGTTTACCTTCAAGCTTTTAAGACCCCAGATGTTATATCTTTGGATAGCCGGACACTATCAGCTTTCTTCACCACGTTTGTTTATTCACCTGCATTGTCTTCAGTGGTTGTGTGGGAAAGGTGAGCATCATAGAATGCCAATTTAATAGAATTAAGTATTCTTGCATGGAGGGAGTACTTGAGTGGAGGTCAAATATCCTTCTGTTGCCTTAATAGTAAACCTATAAATATATGCACATAGATCTATTTCCCCATCCTCTTACATAAATTTCTTTGGATATGTACATGTCTTTATCTACACCTCTATAAATGCTCTTTGCCTCATAGCTCTTTCCTCTATTTCCTTTGACTTTCCTCCTGTCCCACTATCATACTCAGTCCAAACCTGGGTTTCAGCAATTCCTCTTGGTTACGTTACCCTTGATCATGCCCTACCAGGCCTCCCACAACCTCCTCACCACCAATTTGGATCACTTGTTGTGTCCTTGTCCCTGGGTTTATTAACACCACTACCTTTCCCCCATCCCCCCCTCTCCCATTTACCCCCGGAACTGTCAGTACCATTGTTTTCTCCTCCAGATTGCTCATCCAGCCTATCTTATTTAGACAGACTTGCGGAGATAATAACATGCACAAAAACAAGACAGAGCAAAACCAAGCAACAATATATAACAAAGAAACAACAACAATGGTTAAAAATTTTATACTAAGGAAAAAAAAACACCCTGAGTAATAGTTGGATTAAATAGACTTCCCTGTAGGCATGTAGGTATTCTATCACAGAGAGCATTGCACTTCAAGATAGATCTTGACATCTTCTCTTTGACACATTTAATGTGATGTCATTTCTATTACTTTGCCATTCCTGGTGTAGAAAACCACATGCCTGGCTTATTCAAAATCATCAGTATCAATTTTTAGCTCATTAATGTATAGGATATTAATCTTTATGTGTTCCCTTTCCTTTTTAATGGATCCCAATTTTCCTAGATTTACCCTTCAAACATTCCACATTATTAATAGATGTTTCCAGCTGTTTCTTCTCACCTTGAGTCATGGCTCACCTTTAAATAAAGTTACTGAAAGCTTTACTCTACCCATGTCATTTAGGTCAACGCCATTTATGTCTTGCTGTGATACAGGAAGTTACGCTTCAGGATTTTAAATGTCACCATAGTTATCCATGGTGAAGAGTTTTCAGTAGAGCTTCCAACTTTAGACTGGATTGTGAATAAAAATATATTGTACACTTCTGAGGCAGGAGACATAGAAAACCTTATGCATAACTGAGGAACGTTGTAGGGATTGTGCTGTGTGATGAGCCCTCTGGTTGGAGTCACCTTCTCAAAGAAGAGTCAACCCAAATGATGCTCTTGAACATGTTGTAACTAAGCAAATTAAAGAAATGCTGAATTGAAGGACTTGAAAAGAAAATTTAAAGGGTAGCACAAGAATAGAAAATAAAAGACCATAGAGAAATGTACACAGAACTAGAATTAGAAAAACAAAACTAGAAGAATATACACAGTACACTAATATACACTAATATACACAGTACAGCTGACATAACTGGAAAACAAACCAAGCCTCAAGTTTCATTATTAAAGGTTTCTATGGTAAAAAACATTTATTGATGTATAAAGCACCAAAATAAGTATAAAGTAATACATAGAATCACTGCACCAAAAATAATTGGTCAACATCCATCCATTTAATGAAGTAAAATAGAATTACACACTAATGATATGGAATGAAGAAATCCAACTAGAGGAATGGACTCAAAACCACTGAAATGTTCCATTAAGCTAATATGGCAGGAGCATTCACTGGTCTATATCTAGAAATTTGTAGAACAAGCTACCAGGCCAATTGACTGCAAGGGATCCATAATTGTGTCCATTCCAAAGATAAATAACCAAACAGAATGTGGAAATAATAAAACATGTACATCATGAGCATCACCTGCAAGTAAAATTGTGCTGAAGATAATTCAAAACCAATTGAAGCAATACATTGACTACAGTAGTCAAAACCAATTCAGAAGGGGTAGTTAAATAGTGACTACCAAGGGTGATTGCAGATGGATCTTGGCTGAAAGCAGAGTACCAAAAATATGTTTAATTTTGATTTATTGACCATGCAAAGGCATTTGTCTGTGTGGACCATCAAAAACTATGTGTAACATTGAGAAGCATAGGAATTCCAGAACACTTCATTGTGCCCACATGGAACTTATATTTGGATCAAGTAGAAGTGATTTGAACAAAAGAAAGAGACCTCGCATAATTATAAATCAGGGTTGAATCCTTAGACCACACGTATTCAATCCCTATGCTGCGTTAATAATCTGATAAAATGGACTACGCGAATAAATGGAGTATCAGGACTGGAGCACATGACACAATCTTGCTGAAAGTGAAGAGGGCTTGGAGTATTTACTGATGAAGATCAAAGACAGCAGCCTTCAGTATGGATAACAAATCAGTATAAAAGACAATATCAGGATAAGTAGGAAACAGATTTGAGTTGTCAAGGAGTTCCTTTTACTTGAATTCACAATCAATGTTCATAGAAGCAATAGTTAAGAAAGTAAATGCTATTGCACTGGGCAGGTTTTCTGCACAAGATCCTTTTACAGTAATCCAGAGCAGATAAAGAGCACTTTGAGGCCTGGACACAGTCAAAGTGATAGAAACAAGGAAGTCCAACTGGGTTCCAGCTCTCAAAGGGTATAAATGATATGAATATATAGGTGGATGATAGATAGATAAAGCAATGTTTGAAATATGTTTGTTATAATTATGCATCCTTTTATAAAAATTTTAAATAGGCAATTATCATAATTTGTTTTGATATGATTTTACTTTGATTAATCATATCATATTCTAAATCAACTTGGATTCTGTCTCAGTCAAAACTCTTCTGAACTCGATAATAATACTAATATTTCACACTAACCAGAATGTAAATTATTTTAAAAGAACATTTAATTCTCATTAATTGATTTCTAAAATAATCACTGAGTTCAATTATGTTCCCAATATTGATGTTAAATATGAATGAACTTCTAATATTTGTGGAAAATGGAATTAAAGTTAAAAATAAAAATATATAAACTTTGTTTCTGAATACAAGTTCCATCAAGCCATGGCATTTTGTAAACGATCATATAAGTCATTTAGCCTACCCTAAAGAGTTTAGAGTTCTGGAAGTTTAATCATGTTATTTTAATATTTTTTACATTATTAACTAAAGTAAAATGTGTGACTAAAATAATTTTTAGGATTAGGAAACAAAAAAAAGTTAGATAGCTCCAAATCAGAACTTTTGCATTCCAATCACCAATAATTATCAATGCCTCTTAATTGCATGTTTGATCAATTTCAGATGATAGGTGTTGAAAGAATCCTTCAATCTCTGCAGCATCACTAACTTTAGTGATTGATGCATAATTTGAGTAATAGTTCTATTCATTGGATTTCCCTAATTGTGGATAGACACTATCCTATCACAGACAACATTGTACTTCAAATTAGATATTAAAATATCCTTTTTTGACAATGAATGTAATTCTATTCCTGTTGAATGTATCATTCTGAGCTTACTAAGCCATATGATTTTCTGATTCAAAGTGGCTAATATTAGGTCATTTCAGTACACTAATGTCTAGGATGTTTATCTTTATGCAATCCATTTTATTTTTTATCATTTCCAATTTTCCTCAATTCATACTTAATACATTCCAAATTCCAATTAATAGTAGATGCTTTCAGTGATTTCTTCTCATTTTGAGTTATACCCATCAAATAATTGAGGTACCAAAAGCTTCACTTCATCCACATCATTACGGTTGACTCCATAGTGAGAAGGCAGTTCTTCCTCAGTCACATTTCCACTGCCTTCTGCCCTGAGGGCTCTTCTATTGGCAGGTATCTGAAAATGCTCTGCTGCCAGTCGTGACACTGTCGGTATCTGGCAACATTCCACTGCTATTCATTGGATTTCCAGGGGATAGTGTCTCAGAAATGGCCAGCCTATTTCTTCTTCATAGTCTGATCTTAGTCTAGAAGCTCTGCTGAAACTTGTTCACCTACTGACATTTGAAATACCAGTGACAGCTGCCAGAAGTACAGTAACACAGTAGCCACCACAATACGAAAAACTTACAAACAAGTTATATATGTATGTATGTGTATAAACACTACAAACCAATGACATTCATATGTCCATACGAAAAGAAGTATATTAAGAAAGGAATGTGTATAAATATATAAAGAAAGCAGCCCACACATCTACAGATCGGGTGATTCCAGTCTAACTCCATGGATGCAAGCTGGAAACCTTTCCCAGTGCATGAAGGCCCTGACCTTTGAACCAGGAAAGGGGGGAGGAGCTGAGAAAACCACAATTTCATCGAGACAGAGTACCCGAGGCCCCCAGGGTGGCCTGATGGTGGACTCTAGCCCAAATCCAGGGAAGCCAGACAAAGGAACCCATACCAGCAGGAAGAAGAATTTGTGTTCCACAGTGTCTTTATTGATAACACAATACACCATACCCCCAAGTAGGCATCATCAAGCCGTGACCTGACTGAAAATTTAGTCTTCACTAATATCTTGCAGGTGCACTTACAGGTGCAGCCAAGTGGACAGAAGATCTAAGTGTCACACCTGCCTAACACTTTGGCCTGCAGGACAGAGTAGCAGTCACCCACAGGGTTCCCAGGCTATATTCTGTACAGCAATAGATAACTGCAGCTTTCTTCTGTAAAACAGATGGTTTGTTGGAACTACCCAACTTCATAACATTGGCCTCGTGTTTTAACCTTGATCCAACATAGCTCCTTTCTAGTTTGGTTAAGCTCTAAAACCCAAATCGATTAAACTCTGTTAAGATATTTTCCTTCATGGGTACATTTTTATGAAGGAGTAGAGATTTTTATGCATGCTTCAAAATGACTTTTTCCCCCTTCTCTAAAAGAAGTGAGATTTTTTTTTTCTATGCTGTTCATATTGAAACCCTGGTGGGGGTCTTGGAAGTAAAACAAAAAAAACCCCCAAAGCATTGGATATCCCTAAGACATAGCCCTTCTAGAGATATAGAACACAATTACCTCTCAGCATTTAATTATAATTTGTGTTCTCACTGATCCTGGCTCTAGCTGCTACAAGCTTCTGCTTCTGAGTTTTTCCGCTCCAGGAAAGTTTGATTCTTTGGATAAGTCTGTCTTTACAGTGTCTAGGGTAGCAATTTGCCCTTTGGCATCAATTTGCTGATAGATCTAAGAAGATTTGCTAAATTTCATTTGTTGTTGTTGTGAAAATTGAAGTGACATATTCTAAGCTCTTTAAATTCTTGACTGTGACCCAAAAACCAGAAGTAATTTTTATCTTTTAAAGATCTATAACTATTTATGTCTATTTCATAAATTATTTAATTTCCAATATCAAGAAACTAATCAGAGTAAATTAAGAAAATAAAATTAATTATGGTGAGTATATAGATTGTTTCAGGCAATTAAAAGTCTAGAAGTATACTTTGTACTTGCAAGCAATTAGGACCAGAATAAAAAATAATCAGAATTGAGACAGACCTTGTCTACGTCACACTTTCTGAATCTGGATGTTTTATTTTGCTTCTTTTGCTTCACTGATTGTTTGTTTGTTTGTTTCTTTTCTGTAAATCTCTTCTCCAGTTTTCAAAGTACAGGCAACTCACAATAGAAGCGGGCAAAATAAGTATCCTCTGATGTTACCAACCAAACAGAAACTGGGTATTTTTGCCTGTGTCAGTTAGTGTCTCTAACCCAGTAAACTGTGCTTATCAGAAGTGGGTATCATGTCTGCTCTATTTTTGTGCAACAGTGGAAGGTCATATTTAAGACTTCACTAGGGCAAACAGTATGTTCTGTTTCCCAAATTTCAAATAATTTTCCTGTTTTTTGGTGGAAATACGGAAACAGATAAGCACTGGGCTACTAAAAAAAATACTGGCAGTGCATGGTAAATGACATGGGGACTTATTTTAAAATGAACCAGTCATTGTAAAGCCTTTGGCTCACAATTTTACTCTGACACACTTGCAATTTATGAGTCCGAATAAACTTGACAATAGGTGTTGGTTGATTTATCAGATTTGTTTTGAATTTAGCTTATATAGTTTATTTGTTGTTTCATCCTCCATGCTTTTCACTTTACCGCTAGTATTCAAAAAAATATTTGGGGCAGAATCTATGAAACTTTCATTTACTGACATCTGCCTAATACTATGTTTAAAAATATATTCACAGTATATGATTTTAAGAATGTAATTTGTGTACCTTTTTCCACAAGGAGAAAATGGGGTACTCATTATCCAATGTTCTAATGAAACCAGAAGAGTAAAAGAATAGAGCATGTAGAAAATGCTTTAACTCATTACTAATATAAGTTAGATGCCTCACGGCAAGTCTTTTGCATAGACCCATCCTAAAGATAAAGGAAAACATTCGATGTATATGTCTCGCACAAAGTCAACATTAATTTAATGATATTTCAATAGGTGGTCCTTTCTTTCCCAAAGTTGTAGTTTGGGTCCTAGGAAAATAATTCTGGTCATACTGAAGATGCCAGACTTGTAAGCAAAGATGTGACTGTGCACTTGCAAACTTATTTTTGGTCAATTATATGTTATTGTTGATCCCAAAACCATTTCCCTCAAATAAATTCTGAATCATAGTTGAGTTTATAGGAAAGACTATTACTGCTCATAAAGTTTTTAAGGTTTTAATATTATTATTATAGATGGAGTGCTGGTGGAGCACTTGGATCTCTGACCAAGTAGCACAACGTGTCCCTTGGGGAACGTCCTTGTCCTACGCAAAGTGTAACCAAGTGTAATGAAGCTATAAGTAAGTAGCAGAACACTCGCTCTGGTTGTAGAAGAACTCAAATGTGGTTAAATATATCCCTCAAATTGGAAGGGTGGCCACGTAGTGAGTGATTTCTGGAAGCTGCTTGAATGAAACATACTTTGGAAAGGGAAGCAACCAAGATCAAGGAAGCTTTATTAGTAGAAAAATTTTGAATCTTATCAAAGAATTGTAAATGTGGCTTAGTGTTTGCATTATATTTGTTCTGGTCCCAAACAGCACGCTCTCTCGGACTCTCTAAAACACATAACAAGTGCTAATTATGCAAATGTCATACATGTGCTACAGGAAATTGTATCTAGATGTAACATAAGAGGAGGCTTCAAATATTTGGGGGGAAATTATTATTTAATTCTATCTCTGTGTAAATGCTTTGAAACCCCCTCATAAAATAGATTTGATAATTTAAAGAAACAGAAGCTTCATGATATAATATTGCTATTGTGGCTCTTCAAATAATGCATGAAGTATATAATAAAAAAGATACACCCATTTATTGAGTTTTAAAAGAATAAGATAAATAAGACTGTATTCCACTTCTTATAATCAACAAAATCTAGCATTCGATTTAAAGTCTTTTGTTTCCCCAATATAATTCTATTTCTTCAGAAGAACACAATGGGGAAAAAATCTATCTTAATTTTGGTGCATGAAATTATAAGCCAGTCCATGCAACTGTTCACTTAGGAGTAGAGCCCATCTTTGCTGATAGCAATTGATAAACGTTGTCCAAATATCATACAGAAGTCAACACGGATGTCTGAGATTAAACCGTACTTGTGCTAATAATTGTCTGACCCACTTCTCTAATACACACACACACACACACAAGAAAGGGCAAACCCCCATTTCGAATCCATTGTTGATGATGCAAAGAAATAGGAAGAGTAATTTGTGTAGGAACCTTGAATGCCACTTTATCCCCAGCTATTGGTGAGGCATGTAATGCAGACTGAATATCTTTTGTTTTCTGGTGTATCAAGACGTGTCATTATCAGTTCATTCTGCACATTTATAACAGCTGCTCGGAATATATAAGCCACAATTTATCTTTCTCCTGCAAAAGAATTAATCTCTTTGAAATAAACCTTGCAATGACCCGTGGCAAAATGTGCTTTCTCTAGTAAAATAACCCAAAGCCGTTCCTCTTTTATGTACTTATAATAACACAAGAAGAGGCCAGTGCCCTCTAATTATGCATCAGAGGGAAAATAAAGAGGGTGAAATTACTTGTATCAACAATGAGTGGATTTGATTTACTGCCTGTGATCCATGGGGCTGTAGAGGCCCGCTTTGCCTCACGGATACGGGACTCGCTGTTGCTCAAGTGCGCGGCGCTGGCAGACAGTCCGGCTGGAGGGTTGCTGGGAACCTCACTCTTCTTGCTCAGCTCCACTGTCACCTGAAGTTGAGAAAGGCTGCCAACACATTGCTTCCCTGCCAGTTAGTCTCTCTATCTATAGCCCACTCCCGTTTCTTCCATTTCAATTATCTTCTTTTCTACTTTTCCTTTTATATTTTTTTTCATAGGGCATCGTGATTAAGACTATAATTTCTGGTTAGGATCTCTAATATTGAATCTTAATTCCCCATCTTACAGATTGTTTTTTTCCTCATGGAAATAGCATAACCATAGTCGCACCAGTTTTCTTAGGAATAGTTACAGTATATACCTTCTAAAATCAAAACCAAATCAGTACTACCAAGAAGAATCTCGTTCCAAAGGGTTTTTATTGATTGTGGTCCTTGGAAGTCATGTGCTAGACGTTTCTTCCAAGGTGCCTCTGAATGGATCTGACACTCCAACTTCTCAATGCTGGCCCGCCCGCGGACTCCATCTACCTTGTAGAGTGGTTAAAAAGATTAAGGCAACTTGAGAGGCGACTAGGGTTTTGTTAATGCTAAAGGCACTTGACCTTTTCATTAAGCTTCATTAATTTCTGACATAACTTCTCTGCTTCTACTGCAATAACATTCCAAAACGCATACCACCTTCACTGCCACCTGGCTGACTCTGATTCACAGCAGCTGATGTAGGGGTCCCAGAGCTGTCCATCTGCAGTTAGAGCAATAGCCTGCTCTTGCTCCCTGACAGGGCTGCTGGGTTTAAACCACTGCCTTCACGTTAGCAGCCCAACTGTTTTCAGAAAGTGCCGCAAAGATTCCTTTGTAATAGCATTGTTGCAACAAAATTTTGGATGTATAGAGTTAATATTGTGAATATTAATGATCACTGACACTTCAATTTGCAAAAGCGCTATCTCTAGACATATTGACTTACTGACTTGAATGAATGGACTTCTATAAGTGTCTGTAAGTATTTGTTATTGAATTTATAGTATTATATTTATGTACACTAATCAAGTTTTAAGATCTTCTCTATTACAATCTATGGATTCTCAAATCTTTATTTTGTTTCCATATAGTTAATTGTCCTTATGCAAACAGTACAAATATGAAGACATCTATGGAATAACCATACCATAAGGAAGTAAGATATGAAAGCAGGAATAGTATCAGGTCACGAAGAAGCTTCTATTGGGCCACTATGAATCTGAATCTACTGGATACAAATGTTTTTAAAATTTTTAATAATAGTTTATATTGGGCTATGTGACTGTCCAGTTCTAAGTAGCAATTATCACAAATTATGTGTAATTAATGTATGTAATGATATTTAATCTAGGAACCCTGGTGGCTAATAGGTTATGGGTTGATCTGCTAATCTACACCTCTAAAGATTTAGTCTCAGAAATCCTTAGGGACACGTATACTCAGTACTATACAATCCCTATGAGTTGGAATAGACTTGGGGGCAGTGAACGTTTAGGGTTATATAGAATATCTTTGATATACCACTGTATGTATTTTGTTCATTTTTCCCTTGACAATTGATTTCCACTTAATTTATTTTTTTTCTCTGCATAGTTTGCCCTTTGGGAAACATTGATGCATCATCGAGCTCTATAGGATTCCTGGTGGCACAGGAGTTTAGGCTGGGATACAAATTGCAAGGTTAACACCTCGAAATCCTGAGCCACTTGATGGGAAAAAAATTATTGCTTTCTACTCTAGTAAAAATTCTCAGTCTCAGAAAAATAGGGGAAGTTCTACTACACCCTCAAGGTTAATTATGATTTAGAATTGACTCGGTAGAAATAAATAGATAAAAGTAGGCATTTTCATGTTGGACATTTACTAATACATGTATAAAATATTTATTAAAAATGAACTTACCATTTGCCACTGAGTTGATTGATAGTCATTTGCACTGTCATACTAAGATTGTGCACCACAGGGTTTTCCATGACTGATTTTTCAGACATAGATTACCGGGCCTTTTATTAGAGGATTACCTTGGTGAAATCAAGTCCATAATTTTGGATAACAGCCAAGCACACCAAATTTCTACACCACGGTTTTCTAACTGTACTTGATGTAAAATAAATGCATTAAAAATTACCTTATTATGATGCAGGTTTAAAATTTTCCTTCATAAATGCCATTGTATAAATGTGAGATAGCAACTCTTGGGGACATCTTTGGGGAGTATTTCATTGCTTTTGTTATTCTTGCTTTTATTAGAAACAAATTATTTTATGATTTTCAGATATCTTTGACTAAGGTAACAAATTTTTTTAGTTACTCTGAAATTAATGACTTCTTGAAAGCAGCAACTCTATGTTAATTTGAATTCTATATTTCACAGATATTATCATTAATTTAATGAGTTCTGATAGCACTATCAGATAAATGTCGGGCTATTTGACATAGCATATTACTTAATATGATGCTTCTTGCTTTTGTCATTCATTTTGCGATTGATTGTAAATCCTAGATTCTATGTCAGTGGTACGCACCCTGATGGCATCATGGGTTATATATTGGACTGCTAACGACTTCAGTCTCACCAGCTCTTCCATGGGAGGAAGAGGAGGTTTTCTGCTCCTGCAAAGACTTACAGGCTCAGAAACCCACAGGGGCAATTGTACTCTGTCCTACAGGGTCACTGTAAGTTGGAACAACTCAATGACAGTGAGTTTGGTTTGGGGTTTTATATCTGTGGTTATAGTTTTATTATGGAGTGAGTTACCTCTTATACTAATGAGTCATGATTAAAGTAAGATATATTTTGAGTTTCTACCTACTAGAATGTATGACCCTAATTACCAGCCTTGGTTTTCTTGGGGGTACGATCTGCAGATTTGCCCTATGTCAGAATGCAAGACCACACCTCCATCAAAACCCCTTACCACACACCACCTTGGTGACCTGTACTTGCTGAATGAGCATTGTCAGATCAGTAGTGCTGAGTCATTGATGATTAATGCTGCCCAGACTTTAGATATCGTCCCACAAGACTGCTGGCCCAGCACTTACGTAGACTTGCTTTCATTTTTAGATATTTTGGATCTCTGTACTTGCCATGAGCAACTTTGAACAAATTCACAGTTTGCTCTGAATCTTGTAACTGGCTTGCTTCAACCTGTCCTCCCATATTGGAGACCTGAGGTTTGTTGTCTCACCTAACCTTATTTACCAGTTTTCCCAGTCTTGTGGATGAGGACGGTCCTCCGGTGGTACATCTGAAGTTTGGATTTGGAACTAACCAGTCTGCACTACCATGGAATCCCTTTCTGAAATGGTTTGTATGTTGCTTGAAAGATCAGGATAAATTGCGGAGCCATGGGGTATCAGTGGATATAGTCAGTGAGTATATCCATTGGTAGTTGATATAGAGGAAATAGACTGATAAGAGCATTTTAGAAAAGTCAGACATTTAGGATATATCTAAGCACCACTTCATTGGATCTAGTCATATTAATTTTTCTAAGAGAAATTTATTTTTTCGGGTTGCTAACCACAGGTTCAACAGTTCAAATCCACCAGTCACTCTGTCAAAGAAAAATGGAACTGCCTGATCCCACGAAGACTTATCATCTCAGAAAGCCTACATAGGGTCACTATGAGTCAGAATCAACTTGATGTCAGTGGTAATATATCTCATCACACACTCTGTTTAGTAAGTAACCAAGATGTACTCATATTACTGGTGATTTCAATGCAAAAGGTGGAAACAAAGGTGAATTGGTAGCTTAGAAATATTGCTGTGATGATAGAAATGACACTAGAGTTAGCATGACAGAATTTATTTACTGGAAATACATATTTTTTTCTCACAATGCAAAAGATGCATGTGGACCTCACCAGATATAATACAAAGGAATCAAATCAACTTAATTTGTAAAAAGAGATGCTGAAGTTGTTCAGCGCTGTCAGTAAGAATAAGGCCAGGCTCCACCCCTGGAGCAGACCATCAATTGTTTATATGTAAGCTCAAGTTAAACCTGAAAGAAAAGAAAAAACTCTACATGGGTCAAAGTATGACCTAGAGTAGATTCTGCCTGAATTACTATTTTAAAAATAGATGTGATGCCACAGAAGAGATAAGTTGAAAGACAAGGGGAAAGTGGGTGTTTGACACCAAGAACATGAAGAAAGCAAAGCTTACAGCCTCTAGTTGATGCTGGCTCGTGTCAGCCGTAGGGAAAGGGTAAAACTGCTTCTGAGTTTCTGACTGTAACTGTTTACTGAAGGAGAGAGCCTGTTCTTTCTCCTACAGAGCAGCTCCGGTAGTTCCGAACTGAGGACCTTGAGTATCACAGCCAACACATAACAACTACACCACTAAAGCTCAAATGGAAGGAAGCAAAAGGTCATTAAGAATTCAGCAAATTAAGAGTATACAAATTATGTATGTCAGATGACTCTCAAACGTATTCTTCAGCATAGAGTAACTAAAGTGGGAAAACAATTGATGACAAAGGATTCCTGGAGAATATTTTAAAACAAAAATATAACCCAAAACCAAACTCACTGCCATTAAGTCAATAGTGACCCTGTAGGGCAACCTGCCCCTGTGGTTTTTAAGAGATATAAATCTTTATGAGATTAGGAAGCCTCTATGAAGTTTTATGGGAGTAGGAACTCTCATTTTTCTCCCAAGAAATAGTTAATTAGTGGTTTAAAAATGCTGACCAATGTGGCTTAAATAATGGAGAAAGACTTATTCACAACCTGTGATGTGAAAATCAGAGCAAAATTGGACTTGAAGCATTTGCTGAAGATTGAAGAACAAAACCTTCACTCTGGATCACAGCTCAATGTAAAGAACACAAGTGGACCAATGGAAAACATCATAATAAGTAAAGAAATCATATAAATTATTTAATGAATATTCTTCTCAATAGTAGTTAACATTAATTATTTAATTAATATTAATGAAACAGCATATTTTAGTTAAAATAAAACATTTAAATAAAATAATAAGAAATCATGAATAATAATAAATAAATATAATTTTATTTTAACCTAAAACTCTAAACTCATTGCCACCAGTCAATGCTGTCTCATAATGACCCCCTATGGTTTTCTGAGATGGTAACTGGTTATGGGAGTAGAGAGCTCAGGCTTTCACCCATGGAGCTACTGGTGGTTTTAAGCTACCAACCACGTGGATCACAGCTACTACGGATCATAACCAGTAAACCACCAGAGCTCATAATTTAATGATAAATAATTTATAAAGAAATTAATTTAATCCAATTTAATGATACAATAATGAATTAATGAATAATGAAAATAATAACTTTACAGTAATACAAATCAATTATTAAAATATTAACACTTTAAAAATGAGGTGGTAATACCTAATTAATATAATTTAAAATCATTATATTTTGTGTATATTTTAATTTACAAGATTATATATATTAGTATTTATTTAAAATACACAAAGGAATCACATATCTTAATGTAGCACTCAGGTAATACATATTTGGGTGTCTACATTGTTTTGGTCATTGAATTGAGGATTAGAGACAAAGTAAATTTCATTTAAAAATTATCTTATAAGAATTTATATAACCGTTAATATTTTTATGAAATAAGAAATGCTAAAATAATTCTACCAGTTTTCATTCAAGACCAATGTAAAGAATAATAGTATGCTTACAGTAGTTATATTTTATGAGGTAAATGTTCATTTTTTAATCTTAACAAATAACTGAACCTTATCTTAATATTAAACATCCCCGAGTTAGCATGTGCTTTTATGTAGTAAGGTCTAGACTAGTTGAAATGGCAACATGTAGTAAACATGTTAAATCTCAGGGACTTCTGGGAAGATGGCTGACCAGGGGACCCAGATCCTCTGAGAGCCCTTTCAGAAAAAGGTTGGTTTGGTGTACAGGTAGCCAAGTGGTAGGAGTCTGGTGAGTGAAATATCCCCCTGGGACAGCACCCCACCCCAGCCCCACGCATTTGTCCTGAGCAGGTCCCAATTCGTGGGACATCTCGGGTCACTGGGATGCCGCCATCATGGCCGTGACTAGCATTAGCCCCACTCCACCCCCAGACCAGGAGTCACTTGCCTGCTCTGCTGAGACAAGCTCAGCGGTGGTGTCGGGACCCCATACAACAACTGCCCACTCGAGGGACCCCACTAGGAGAGAAGCTTCCCTTTCCCACGGGTTCCCTCTCCCCACGTGGCAGCGATCTGCCCTTAGCCCATGGCCATCCTTCCATTCATCCAAGGCCCAGGTAACTGACCTGCAGGCTACCGGGGACAGCCTGGGCGACCCCCACGGGGGACCATCCACCCCCATTGCTGCCTGGGACCTCTCCAATGGCACCCTGTTTTCCTGGCTGCCCGCCCCCATCAGCCTAGCTCCTGCTCCACTCCTGGCCCCGGGAAGCGGAGCCACACATTTCCCGCCATCGCGTCCCTGCAGCTGGAACCCATCCTGCTTCTATCCCTGACACTGCATTTCCTTTGGAGCCTCTTCAGGCTAGCCTGTTCTTATGTACCACTTTGGTGCTGTCAACCGCCCCCCCCAATTTTATGCACATATTAATATATCTGCAGGTCCACCTAGATAAGATAGGCTGGACAAACAATGTGAGAAGAAAATAACGGGATCAACCAGTACCCGGAGGGACACGAGAGTGTGGGAGGTAGGAGAAGGGAGGAGGTGTTGGCCAACCCAGGGACAAGGGAACAACGAATTGTTCAAAACCAGTGCCAGGGAGGGGATGGGAGGACTGGTAGGGAGTGACCAAGGGCAAGGTAACTGAGAGGAATTACTGAAACCAGAATGAAGGCTGAACATGGTAGTGGGACAGGAGGAAAGCGAAAGGAAATAGAGGAAAGGAGTAGGAGGCAAAGGGCATACAGAGAAGCCTAAATACAGACATGTACATATGTAAATATATTTATGATTATGAGGAAATAGAGCTATGTGCATATATTTATAGGTTTAGTAGTAGGGTAGCATGGGGACATTGGGCCTCCTCACATGCATTCTTTTAATACAAGAGCACCTTGCTCAGCTAAACGGTCATTGCATGATACTCACCTTCCCGACATGATCTCTGAAGACAGATGAGTGCATAAGCAAATGTGGTGAAGAAAGCTGATGGTGCCTGGCTATCAAAAGATATAGCTCTAGGTCTTGAGGGCAAATAAGTAGCCATCTAGCTTGGAAGCAACAAAACCCACAGAGAAAAGCACACAAAGTTGTGTGAACACAAGGTGTGGATGGGATCAGGTAGCAGACACCAAAGAACAAAAACCATCATTGTGTGATCACCTATCCCACATAAACGCTGAAAACGAATGTGTGCATAAGTAAGTGTGGTGAAGCAGGCTGATGGTGCCTGGCTACTGAGAGATTTAGCGCCTGGGGTCTTAAAGGCTTGAAAGTAAATGAGCGGCCATCTAGCCCAGAAGCAACAAATCTCATATGGAAGCACCACACCAACATATGTGATCATGATGTGCCGAGGGAACCAGGTTTCAAGCACCAAAGGCACGGGGGGGGGGGGCGGGGGAGAGGGGGAGGAACATATCATCGTGAATGAGGGGAGCAGGTGATGGGGACCTAATGCCATCTGTAGACAACTGGACATCCCTTGCAGAGGGGTAATGGGGAGGAGATGAGTCACTCAGGGTTCAGTGTAGCAACAATGAAACTCACAACCTTCCTCTAGTTCTTAAACACTTCTTCCCCCAACTATCATGATCCTAATTCTACCTTGCAAACCTGATTAGACCAGATGATGCACAGCAGTACAGATGGGAATGGGAAACACAGGGAATCTAGGACAGATGAACCCCTCAGGACCAGCGGTGAGAGTGGAGATACTGGGAGAGAAGGGGGGACTAGAAAGAGGGAACTGATCACAAGGATCTACATATAACCTCCTCCCTGGGGGATGGGCAACAGAAAGGTGGGTGAAGGGAGACGCTGGGCAGTGTAAGATAAGATAAAATAATAATTTATAAATTATTAATGGTTCATGAGAGAGGGGGAAAGGGGGAGCAGGGAGGGGGGGGGAAGGAAAATGAGGAGCGGATTCCAGGAACCCAAGCGGAAAGTGAATTTTGAGAGTGAAGAGGGCAACAAATGTAAAAGTGTGCTTTACATAATTGATGCATGTATGGATTGTGATAAGAGCTGTATGAGACCCAATAAAATGATTTTAAAAAAATGTTAAATCTCTTCGCTTCACAATAAGTTTTGTTCTATAAACACAAGGGCATCACTGGTGGTTACTGCCACTACTTTATCGACTTTCATTTCACGAAAAAACTTGTAAGTTAAAATTCCGAACGTGTGGTAAAGAAATAATCTAAATAATTTACAACTAAAGGGAAATAAGTGTTGTTGGGGAGTTGTACCACTAGCCACAAGGTCAGTTGTTCAAAGCTGCTAGTTGCTCAGTGGGAGATAGAAAAGGCTGCCCAAGTCCATCCAGCCTTACAGCCTTGCAAACCCTGCTAAGAGTCACAATGAGTAGGGTGCGTTATATGGCCGTCGGGGAGAGAGAAGGGGAACACATTGTACTGTACTTTGGAGAAGAGTGAATTGGATCACACAGACTCATGTGCTTCTTCCATGTGGAAATAATTGATAGGCTACTTATTTGAAGATAAGCCTTTAGGTATCTGTCATTATTTGTTCTGATAGGTGAGCATCATTTGGTTTCTTAACCAAACCTGCTATAGGACCCAAATCTTCAGTAATCTCTTCATGTGAGTGAGAATTGATAAGGGCCTTCTCATAAGAAGAAATTGTTCCTAGACTGGAGCTAGCATTAAGTGTGAGCTCAAAGTCCACAGGGAAAAACCTCTAGCCATCCACACAGTAGACAGATAATAGTAAGAAATGGTCTATATTTATGTCAAGGAGATAATTGCATAAAACCTAACTGCAATTATTTAAATGAATTTGAAGGCTTTAGTTCTTGCCCATGCCCCATTTTTACAGTTATTTTAAGGCTATGAGTTTGAAATGTGCGAACTGGGTCAAAACATATTTATCACTTTTGAATAAAAATTTCTGAGAACTGCTGCGTGCAATTCCAAGTCAGTTTACCTCTACTGTTGAGATAAAACGGAGATAGTCTGGACACTGAATTTTATTATACAAAATTATCAGAATGCAAGATAATTAAATATTCTCTAGGGCCCTAACACATTCAGTTTGTAAAGATGAAGCCAATCATTACCCAGTGTTGATACTGATAATTCTCCAGGATCTTTTGATTTATATAATGTTTTTTACAAATTTATATAATTACTTTTTGAAGAATTATTCTATTTATGTAACATTAGAAATATCTGTAACACTGAAATCTAGAAACAAAAAATAAGTGTTCATATTATTGTATCTATTTGGCCAAATATATATATGCTTAGATTTAAATATAAAATAGTAAATTATTGGCACATATAACTTATAAATAGCTAAATTCTAAAACTGAAGTTTGATTTTGATGCTTCACTTCAAATCCTTTTAAATCTTATTTTGGATAAGCTAGGTGTTTTCAGAGTAGCTGGGGGATAATTGTAATTTGAATAGTTCTTTAGAGAAATATATTTTTTAGTCTTCGTTTCATAAGATCCCTGAAAATAAGCATGAGTTGGGTCCCTCACGGATACCACAAAAGGCCATCTGGTGAGGAGAAAACGGAAGCGCGCAGAGCTCTTCCAGAGAAGGTTAGCAAGGTGCAAATGTCTGCCACGGAAATGTGTAGACCGAGGCGGAGAATATGTTGAGAAACAATAGCTTCTGAGAAACTGCTGTAGCAATATTTTTGTAACAATATTTTTTCCAAAGGAAACTTTAGTGAAATGAGGAAAATAATCCGCTCATAGGCATACGCATGGAAACAAAAGTACAAATAAACATTCACACACACACACATACACATGCAGATAAAGTACATGTGAGTCTCCCACATCAAATCATAGCCCTTACTGATTCAAGTTATAATACCTTTAAAAATTCTCCCATAACTGCTCAATATCTCAGGCCCTTTCTTGTTGTACAAGGCTCCCCTACTTTCATCTTGTCTGGCGTGGCATCAATTAGGACAGAAGGACAACGCACCAGCAACAGAGCATTCAAGGCTCACTCTGCCCAGGCGACATGGAAATGTGGTCCACTGCAGTGCAGCAGAAACCGCCAAGTTGACCAGTAAGACACACGGCACTTTCCTGGGCCGTCTTCACTCCCAAGACCACAGAACAGTGTGGTTTCTCCGGTCACCCTGACAGGTAGGAAGTGACCCGTTTCATAGACTCATAAAGATTCAGCAGAAATACACTTTCTACATTAGCATTTGTCTGTTCTCTCTAGTCTCACACAAATCTCAACAGTGTGGATAAGGGTTTCCCCATTGACCAAGGCAAGAGTAAAGGGTTAGTGTGGTCTATTTTTAGTAGCAACTCAGAGATTTCTAACATTATTTTGGATACAGTAAGAACCACTAGATTCTTTCCTCGCCCAAAGCAAACAAATAAACAACACATAATTTTGCATATAATCTCAAATGTGGAGTCATAGATCCTTTTGAAAGCTATCAGTAAAACTGCAGTGTCTGAGAAGGAATAAAGAGCAATGAGTATAACTTGGTGTGCACTGAGTGGTGGGAAGGATGCAGCCATCTTGCAAGTCTGGACAAAAATGGTCCTCACCCTATGGACTTTGGCTTGTGGCCCTGGGCTCTTCTTGCTCGAAAGTCGGTTCTGAGCTTTGAGGATCCTAAACAAAGTTTGGAAAGCAACCATTACTGGTACAATCCAGAGAAAACCCCAAAAGAAAGTAGCTCCACTGAGATTTAGGCTGACTTGGCTTCTCTCATGGACAGGTAGATTCCGTATGTTCACCGGACTCCACTCTGCAGCAGCTCGCCAACTAGTGGAGGCAAGGGAGCCATATTTCTGACGTGCCCTTGGACTTCTTTGATTCCCAACAGGAGCCCCCTCATCTGCTCACCAGCACAGTAAGTATACACGTCCTTTCTTTTACCCGCACTCCCATGTCAGAATAGTAAACTATAATTAGTCTCCAACACATGTGTAAACTTTTCACGCTATGGTGACTTGTTTACTGTTGATGCTAGAACTGATGTGACTAACATTTCAAGTATCCGTGGAGTCACCCATGGTGAACACATTTCTTCAGGAGTTCTAGAATAAAAACCAAGTTGGAACAAGAAAGATGTAGTCCATTTCTGAAAACTGGTCACTAAACCTTCCTGGGAAGCAGCAGAACATTGGTCAATATAGCATCTGAATATGACCACTTAGGTTTGAAAACGTTCAGAATATAACCGGAGAAGAGCCTTTGCAAAGCAGAGTCAACCTTAATGACGTGGATCTACAATGCTCGCAACTCCTTCCCTTGCGGAAAGGGCATGAATCAAAATGAAACAAAATAACTGAGAACACCTGCTAATCATCCAGATGTGGACGGTAGGAAGTATATGTCTGAGGAAATGGATCAACGGAAGCAAATAAAAATCTCTGCCCTAGTTGTTAGTGAGCTGAAATTAGTTGATATTGGCCATATTGTAATAAAGTTTATGATTTGCTATGCATGTGAATGACAAATTCTAGAGGAATGGTGTTGCATTTATCATGAAAAATAACATTGCAAGATCCTGTATGCAGTAAAGTAATACATATACACCTACAAGGCAGACCAGTTAATACGAGTACTTTTCAAGTTTTATACTAACCACTAAAGGCAATGGTGGAGAAGTACAATTTTAGCTTCTGTGGTCTGACATTGCTCAAATATGTAATTATGATGACAATTACAGGTCATTGTGCTATGAAGGATGGAAACAAGAGGAAGAGTTAATAGTTGCAAAATATGGGTTTGGTGATAGAAATGAACCTGAAGCCTCATGATAGAGTGTCACAGACAACTCTTTCACATCAAATACATGTATTAACAGCGAAAATGGTGACTATACATGTGAACGTTACCAAATTGACTACATCTGTGGGAAGAGACAATGAGAAATGCAGTATCAGTCAAAAACAGGGCTCGGGCTGACTATGAAATTAAACATGAGTGCTCATATGCACATTTAGATTAAAGCTGAAAAAAATGAAAACTAGTCCCCAAGAGTCAAAAGACAACCTTGAATGTAGCCCATCTGAATGTAGAGACCATCTGGAGAAGGGATCGACACATTTAACACTAACCAAAAGTTTGGGGAAGACAGCAAGAACTTCATACAGTGAACAAAGCAAAATATAATTTAAACGTCAGGATAGGGAAAAAGGACCAAAGAGATATCACAGAAAAATAAACGTACATCCTCTTGAGGAAGAGTAACTAAGGCATGAGGAAGAACTACTGGACCGAGATTCTCCAACAGCACCTCCAGGTGACGGAGTAAAGCATTACATGTGACAGAACAAAGCATTCCATGCGACAGATTAAAGTATTACGTGTGACAGAGTAATGCATTACATGTAACAGAACAAAGCATTACATGCAATGGGCAAAGACAGGGAATGAGGAAACCGAGAAGAAAGAGCATGGTCAGCATGTTCAAGCTGAAATAACTGAAGAAAAGTTTCAAGGGTTGAGTTGCGATATCGAAGGATTCTATGGACAAAATATTGAACAATGAAGGAAGCATTGAAAGAAGATGGCAAAACAACAATAACAGAGACAAAACAAAATATTGAATAAAAAGAGAAAAAACAACAACAAAAAAGCATACATAGTTCCAAGTCTGTCTACTGACCTTTATGACTATCTCCCCACCCATCCTGGGAGGGGAGGTTCTGGGAACTGCCCCTCCTGGCTGAGTTTATTTTGGCAGCTGCTCAGGGGTTTTGGGACTTGACTTGACTCCTGTTGCTGATCTGTTATGTTCCCTTCTTGGTTCGCTACATTGTGGGGGCAGGTCAGGCCAGAATCATGCCCTGCCTTGTATCCCCAGTATTGTCCTCTGTTGGACAGCAAGGGGATTTCGTGTCTCAAGCCGTTGTGGGCCCTACAGTCCTCTCTGTGCCTTAACAGCTCCATGCAAACATCTTCCTCAGGGATTGGTGTGCCAGTGTGGGGTCTGGTCCCTGTCTCTCTCTTTTTCCTTCTTGATGTGCTTCCGTATGTACGTGACAGGCCAGCCTCTCTCCCCAACCTTTAGTGAGTGCAATCATCTGTGACACATACTTCTAGGGATGGGGTCAGTTTGGGTCTGCTTATTTTGCCTACCTACATAAGATAGGCATGGGAAGCAAGCCCTAGGAGAAAGCAACAGGACCAAGGTACAGAGTGACGTAGGAGGAGGAAGAGGAGGCAGGGAATGGGAGTGGTGAGCAAACAATGCCATGGACAGGTGAAAAACTAGGGAATTAAAATCGCCAACAAGGAGGATTTCAAGTTCCTGATGGTATTAGAGCAAAAGCAATATAGCTGAGAAGGAATCACTAAGAGGCAGACGAAGGTGGGGCAGGAGTAAGATTATAGAAAACAGAGGAAAGATCTAAGACAAAGCTATGGATAGAAATATAAACAAAGATATGTACATATATAAATATATTACTTCATAAAACTAGAAGTATAGGTCTACGTATATATATTTATTTGGCAATACATTGAGGTAGTGGATGACTTTGGGCCTCTACTTATTCCCTCCCTCAATGCAAGAACAGTTTGTTCTAAAAAGTTCACACTCTGTGATGCTCACCCTCCTGACAGGATCGTTGAAGACAAAAATTGGTTCATAAGTAAATGAAGAAAGCTGATGGTGCATAGCTATAAAATGATATAGTGTCTGGAGTCTTAATGGCTTGAAGCTAAACAAGTGGCTATCTAGCAGAGAAGCAACAAGCCCACATGGAAGAAGCACACCAGCTTGTGTGATCATGAGGTGTCCATGGAATCAGGTAACAGGCATCAGAAGACAGACCCAAAACAAACAAATGAACAAACAAAAAATATATTGTTGGGAATGAGGGGGCGTATGGAGAAGAGACCCAAAATCCAACTGTCGACAATAGTGCATCCACTAACAGAAGGGTCACAAAGAAGGGATGGGTCAATCAGGATGCAGTATAGCATTGATGGAACACATAATATTCCTCTGGTTCTTTGAGGTTTCCTCGCCCAATACCCCACTATCATGACCCCAGTCCTGCCTTTCAGTTCTGGCTAGACTGGAACATGTTCACTGGTACACATAAAAGCTGATGACACTTGAAATCCAAGTCAGATAAACCCCTCAGTAACAGAAATGGGCGTAGCAATACCAGGAGGGGAGGGGAAGATAGTGAGAGGAAGGGAGGAAGGGGAAACCGATTGCAATGATGGGCACATAGCACCCCCCCATCTCCACCACCACCAGAGGGAGAATAATGGAAATGTGGATGAAGGGAGACAGCGGTTGGTGTAATATATGAAAATAATTAAAAATGTATCATTTATCAAGGGGTCACAAAGGTGTGAGGCATGGGGAGGGAAAAGAGAGGAGCTGATTCTAAGGGCGCAAATAGACTATAAATATTTAGAAAATAATAATAGTTACATAAGTACAAATATGCTTGATATAATTGATGTAAAGATTATTATAAGAGCTATAAGAGCCCCCACTGAAATTATCTTTAAATAAATAATGAATATAATGAATAAATAAAAATTTAGAACACAAAAATTGGAAGCAATAAAAAACCAGATTTTAGAAAAAAACAAGGAAGAAGATGGAAGGAATGCATCAAAAGAAATAGCTGACATCAAGCATATTAAGAGGTAGCATATGATCAGAAAGTGATGAAATTGAGAGAAGATACTAAAGGTGTACTGGAGGGATTTGAATAAAATAAGGCTTCAGGAATGGACAAAATATCAAATAGAAACATTTATTAAAGAACAGGTGCAGCACTGGGAGTATTCATCCTTCTCTGCCAGGAACATTCGGAGACAGCTCCCTGACCAAGGGACTGGAAGAGATCCATATTTATCCATTCCACACACAAAATAGGTAACCAAGAAAATATGGAAATTATACAAAACATGCTATTTATTTCACAATCAAGTAAAATTTTACAGAAGATAATTTTAACTGGTTGTGGGAACATCAACAGGGTGAGAACGTCTCTGCTAGAAATTGGACTTGCTTCCAGAACAGGACATGAAATGAGGGATATCACTGCTGATGTCTGGTGGATTCTGGCTGAGAGCAGAGAATACTAGAAAGATGTCTACCTGTGTTTTATTGACTATGGAAAGTATTTGACGGTGTGGATAGTAACAAATTATGGATATTATTGTGAAGAATGGAAATTAAAACTATATTTTAATGTAGTGTTTGCTACTCTGAGATAGCAGAACTGCATGCTGGATTTAGTTAAGGTGTGTGTGCTGTACTAAATATTTAGGTAAAGTTATACTTCACAAAGTTTCTTTTTATCCAAAGATATTTCTGAAGAGGGAAAATTACATGAAATAGAAATTTTCCTCAATGTCATTTCATCTTTATTTGGATATGAATAGCAGGCAGTTCTAATTATCTTAAAAGGGCACCAGAAATGAGTTAC